>NC_091855.1:29427053-29730083 GCF_037783145.1 Equus przewalskii
TGTGGATCTATTCAGGTCGCATGTAAATGTCCACCAGTTTTTATACACTGCAGAAGAGGGTCACAATAATTAGGTGGAGTAGGTGACTCACTATGTGGATGCCAGTCAACCTCTTTTCCTAGACATCCCAAGTGCTAAATCAATGAGTTTTCATAAAATGTGCCCGTAGTGGAAGGAAAAGCGTCTATGTATGGGCTTAAAACCATGAGATGCCCCACACCAAAGTTCATCTGGATACCACAACAGCTGAGAGCCAATCTGCCAAAACGAGAGGTCAATGTTACGATTACAACATGTACCATTCTCTGGGGAGTCCAGCAAACTTACTGATGGCAGATCAATTAGGAGTTAAATTAGGCAGTAGCCCTCTTCCTTCCTGGAGAGGGAAGGACCATTTTCCTCTTGGGAACAGGAAGTTCCTGGATTTTCAAAATGTCTTATCTACCACTTCGGAAACACTTTGGTAGCCACTATACCAATGTCTCTGTCCAGGGCATATTTTAGAGAAGGAAGAGTGGTATAGGCTCATTTCCATTGAATTTTCATGTTCCTCCTCTCCCTGTATGCCCCATGACCCTGTTGAGTGGCCTGATCAAGGCTCAATTATCACATCAACATTTTGACCTTTGGCTCAGTGGCTGTGAACATCCTAGGGTTCAGATGGTAAATGCTTCTATCAGGCAATATAATCTTAGTCCCCAATCCTCTTAAATTGGAAGCTGAGACTGACTTTTGCGCTAGTTGTGCCACAGAACTGGCAGTCTGAGAGGGGAAACTATACTGCTCAAATAATCCTAATTCCAAGGGGGAATTTTGGTTTTATAATTCAAAATGAGGGCAAGGAAGACTATGAATTGACATACGAGACACTTTAGAGAGCCTTTTTGTGCTCCTTTGCCCTATAATCCTGATTAGTTAAAAACTTTTGAAATTCAATAAATACAGAGACTGCCAAAGACTCAGATTGTACAGGAATGAAGGTTTGAATCATCCCACTAAAAGAAAACAATCTTTTTCAGCTATAGTTGTAGCAGTTTGTTGACACTTCTATACTCTAGATGACTTTTTACCTAGCTGTATGGACAATTACTGAGAGAAATATGTTAAGTTCTCCAACCATGATTGTGGATGTGTCCATTTCTCGCTTTAATTCTGTCATATTTTTGCCTCACGTATTTTGAAGTTCTGTTATGAGCTGAATACATGTTTTTAATTGCTATGTCTTCCTGACACATTTGCTCTTTTATCATTTAAAGTATCTTTGTTTGTGGTAATACTCCTTGTGCTGATGTGTATTTTGTCTTATAATAGTCATTTTAACATTTCTAAAATTACTTTTCCCATGATAGATGCTTTTATTTTTTTACTTTAAAACTCTATTTCTTGCATTTAAATGTATCACAGAATATAATTGATTTTTTAGAAAAAATCATTTTGATGATCTCTGCCTTTAATGAGTGTTTAGTCCATTTATACTTAACATAATTTTTATAAAATTTTATTTATGGTTACCATTTTGCTATATATGTATACACAAATATATATATATATATATATACTGTTCATCTTTTCCTGCATTCTTTTTAATTAATCAAATATTTTTAGGATTCAATTTAATTGCTCTTTTAGTAATTAGCAGTTGCTCTAGAGATTACAATATATAACTTTAAATCCTAAAACTCCAGGTATATATAGAAAAACGCAGCACTTTATTTCCATTTATCCTCCCCATACCCTTCCTTAGTGCTATTACATCTATATTACATACAAGACAACAAGCCAAACAATTAAGGGTTACAATTATTGCTTTAAACAGCTGTATGTCTATTTAATTAATTAAGATAAAAGGAAAACATACACACACACATAGCTCATCCTGGACTTATGATAGGGTTATGTCCTGACAAACCCATTGTTAGTTGAAAATATCATAAATCAAAAATGCATTTAATACATCTAATATACTGAACATCATAGCTTAGCCTAGCCTACCTTAAACATGCTCAGAACACTTACATTAGTCTACAGTTGGGCAAAATTATCTAACACAGAGCCTACTTTATAATAAAATGTCAAATATCCCATGTAATTTATTCAATGCTGTACTGAAAGTGAAAAACAGAATGGTTATATGAGTACAGAATGGTTGTAAGTGTCTCAGTTGTTTGCCCTCATGATTGCATGGCTGACTGGGAGCTGTGGCTGGCTGCCACTGCCCAGCATCACGAGAGAGTATCATACTATATGTTGCTAGCCTGGGAAAAGATCAAAATTCAAAATTTGAAGTATGGTTTCTACTGAATGCATAGTGCTTTTGCACCATCATAAAGTTGAAGAATTATAAGTAGAACCATCATAAATCTGGGACAGTCTGTATACACAAACATATATACTTATATAGCCTTTTATATACCAATTTCATCTTTATTCTATCCTAGAGATCTAAATTGCCCTACAGTGACATTTTTCTTGAGCCTCAAAAATTTTATCATTTCTGACTTATTAGAAATGTCATTATTTTCTCTTCATTTTTAGTGGGTCATTTTACTTGAAAGAATTTTTAGACATAGGTTTTTCTTTTTACTTTTTCTTCCATCAATTTGAATATGTTGTTCCAAATTCTTCTGATCTCCTTCGTGTCTAATGATAAACAACCATTTAATATAATCATCGTTCCTCTGTAGGCAAACTGATGTTTGTATCTGGCTGCTTTCAAGACTATCTTTCTATCCTTGGCTTTCATCAGCCTGAATATCATGCGCTTAAGAGTAGTTTCCCTCTGTTTATCTTGTTTGGAATTTTCTGAGGTTCTTGTATCTGGAAGTATTAAATTAGTTTTTGACCAAATTCGGCAGTTTTGCTCATTAAAGTTTCAATTTTTTCTGCCAACTTTCACTCCTTTCCTTCTAGCACTCAAATTAAATGTTGATTGGATCTTTTGATATTGTCCACAGGTTAGACTGCAAGTTCTTCATGTCTTTGAGCCTCTGTTCATCTTTTCTTTTTATTTTACCTGTGTTTTTTTCTCTCTATTCTTTGAATGAAGTACTTTCTACTTATCTATTTTTAAGTTTTCTAATTAATTTTTTTTCTGCTATCTCCAATCTGCTGTTGGGATCACCCTGTGAACTTTTATTTTCTGCTATTTTACTTTTCAGTGAGCTAATTTCCACTTTTGATATTTTATGTTTCCCTGTTGAAATTCCCTGTTTGTTAATTCATTGGTATCATATTTTCCATTAATTGTTTCATTATATTTAAAATAACTGTTTTGAAATTGTTGTCCGCTAAAGCCAAAATCTGAGTCCCGCTGGATTCAGATTGCCTTAGTTGGTTTACTTCCTGACCAAGAGTATCCTTTTGTGGGTTTTTTTTTCACATCTAATTTGTGTTTGCAAAGTGGATATTGTTAAGAATGTGTTGGAGGAACACTGAATTCTGTTGTGTTCTTAGAATTATTGTTTTTTGTTTCACTAGGCAATTAAATTGCCTGGATTCATACGGAAAACATTGTCTCCTTCACAGTACACAGCAACTCGTGTTTCTGTTCTGTATTTATTTCTTCCAGTTGCAATCTTTTTATCCTGATCCCTGGGGGTCTTGTCTATGTTTGCATAATTTGGTGGTCAGCCAAAGATATGGGTAGAGATTTTTCTGACATAAGTATTTAGTGGCTATGATTTTCTTGCTTCTAGGGATTCTCCCCTCATTTCCAGCTGCTCTGTCAGCATTGGGCTCCATTCTCTGACACCCCAGGCCTATGAACTCTAGCTTTATGTTAATCAAGCTGCAGACAAGTGCAGATGCTCTCAGTTACAAAAGCAGCAAATTCACGGAATTTGCCTAGGCGTGGCTCATGCTTTCAGGAGCAGATTTATCTTTCATCGCTGATTGTTTTTGTCCATGACCTTGGAGGCCCTTGCAGATGGGTATTGTATTTGTCAGTTTTTTAAATAGAGTTTTCTAGGTTTTATAATTTTTATCCACGGGAGAATTTGCACAACCATCTCACTCCATCACCTTTAGCGAGATTCTTCCTTTCCTTGTGAATTTGCCTCAATTCCCCCATGACCATGCTGCTAAGGAGATAATATCCAGCACAGTGGAGGTTTCCAGACATTGTTACAGCGCTAGTGTTTATTCCAATTGCTCATTCATTTGCCATACCAATTATTAAATCTTCTTAATATCACTCTTAGTTGTATAAATGCCAAAATGTTTGATGCTATCACTTAGGAAATGAGAATAAATAGAGATGAAAAGAAGCATAAGGACTGAGCCCTGTGCTATTCCCATGTTTAGAAGTCTAGGAAATGAGAAGAGCCAGAAAAAGTTAAATATCACCCTGATCACCTAAACATTATTGTTAAAGTGATCATTTGAAAACACATCTGATCAAATTACTTTCCTTCTTAAAATTTGTCTTTAGCTTCCTACTTTCTATAAGATAAAGTCCAAGCTCTCTTTCATGTCATGGAAAGTATATATTCCAGTTTTTTCATGTTTATATCTATGAATTAGATTCAATGCACAATGTCTGACATATGGTGGGACATCAGTAAATTCTTGGTCAGAGTTATTTATAGGACTTGGATGGTTCTACTCACTTGGTGAATTAATGCTACGTTGATTATATGAACTTTTAAAAGAATGTTTCTTGCCTCTATAACTAGATTGGAAAGTCTAGAGTGTGATGGTTAATTTTATGTGTCAACTTGATTGGACCACAAGGTACCCAGTTGGTCAAAAATTGCTCTTGGAATGGCTGTGAGGGTGATCGTGGATGTGATTAATGTTTAAATCAATAGACAGAGTAAAACAGATTGCCCCCCTAATGTGGGTGGGCCTTATCCAGTCAGTTGAAGGCCTGAATAGAACAAAAAGTTGATGCTCCCTCAAATAAGAGAGAATTATTGCTGCCTGACTGCCTTCAAACTGGAACATTATCTTTTTTCTTGCCTTTAGACTCAAACTAAGCCACTGAATCTTCCTGGGTCTCAAGCTTGCTGGCCTCTGGAGAGGAACTACACCAGTGGCTTTCCTGGTTCTTAGGCCTTCAGCGTTCTACCGGAACCACAGCGTCAGTTTTCCTACACCTTCAACTCGTCAACTCACCCTGCAGATCTTGGGACTTTCCACCTCCATAATTACATGAGCCAATTCCTTATAAAAAAATCTCTTTATATATATATCTCCTATTGGTTCTGTTTCTCTGGAGAACTCTGCCTAACATGTATAGTAATGAATGCATATTAAGCAAGTACTTAATTACTGAAGGAATAAACTATAACCAAAACACACAGTCACCAATGCAGATTTTTCTTTTCTATGTAACTGCAAATACCTAAGTTGATTCATTCACTGATCTGACATTACTCTAACTTTTATTTTTTCAATCTCCAAGTACTGGATTAACATTACTGAGATCCTGGAACATTAATAGCAATAATAAAAATAGCTAATGAAAATCTAAAAAGAACACCAAGATGTACCAGAGTTCATTCTACAAACTTCATCCATTAATTCCTTTAGTCCGCACAACAATCATGCGAAGTAAATATTAACGTTGTTCTAGAAAGAAGCACATACAATTTGTTAGGCATCTCCTTTATGCCAGCCCCTATGCTAGATGTTTACATAAATTATCATATTAAAATTTCACCATCACTCTACAAGTTAAAGATGCAGCACTGACATTCAGTGATTTTAATAATCTGTTCAGGTTCAAACAAGGTGAGAGATATTGGTTTTAAGTCCATGTCTATGTAACTCCAAGGCTCTTTCCCCCATAGCATTCTGAAGGAAAGACGCTCTTTTCACCTAAGTGAGCACTGTAGAACTTAATTTTGGGGGACTATGACAACTTCTTCAGATCTATTCCAAAGTCTGTCCAGAGAGAACATTAGAAGCTTGCGTAAGTTTCTGTACACGAAAAGTACTGAGTGAGTGCTTATCAGAAGAGATGAGTAAATAACAAAGAGTGGGAACACGCAGATCTTAAGAAGCAACAATCTTAGAAAATTAAAAGAAAATGATTTGAGCTACAACCCAAGTGAATCTAAGCATGTATAAAAAAATGGCACCCATTCAAACCTGAATATCTGCCATTTTATGAGCTTCCTCCATGGCTTTTCTCCCTCTTGAGTACACTCTCTACATATTTTTTGCTTCTGAACTATTCCAGAAAGGCTTTCTTGGTTCTAAGTTGAGTTACCATCCTTAATAACATAGTGACATGTCTATTAGATCATATTTCATCAATGTACAATTCCATCCATTGTGTACTTTGTCCAGTCTTCCAATAAATCCAATGAAGTATTTTTCTATCTAATCGGTTTCCAAATATTAGTAGAGATAGAATTGTCTGTTTCCCTAGGAAAAGACAAGTCTGCATACTATTAGGAGTCCTTTGTAAAGAAACAGCCCTGCTGGGTTTTGCCCTGAGGCCTTTTCGTTAATCTTTGCCTGCTCAAAGGCCAGGGGACCTTTACAGATGGAAAATATGCACTGCCCCTTAAGGGCCACACATTCAGCAGTTGTCTTTCGGTTTCTAGTTTAAAGAACATATTCCTGTCCCTGCTAGTCTGTCAGAAGCTTTAGCAGGTGTTTCAGCTGTATGAGCCAAAACAGGTTTCCTCTCCCGTATGCAGGCTTTTCAAACCAGATTTAATGATCCAACCACTTATAATGTTTCATTAGAGAAGAACTTCTAAATAGAGCTCCAATTTATTATTCTTTTAGAGCTCTTTGAAAGAATAGAGATTTGCCTTGAACTATTAAAGAGAGATTTAAATTGTGCAATAAGTAAAATTAAGTCAACACAGAATATAAGATACTGAAGACACTTTTTTAGTGGTATTAAAACTTTGTATATGAGAGTAATAATAATGCGTGGTATAAACCAATGAAGAAATCTCAAAACATTTTTACATTTCTTTTACTAATATTATCTCTATTTTGCTGAATTATTGTCTTTTGCTAGTTGTTTTTGATTCTGCTTGAAAGCAGATGTAAGAAACTGCATATCATTATTAAAACATTGGATAGTCAAAGTTGGCATCGTTCCTGGAGACCTTAAAGGAGTACTCACGTTCTTACAAATAGAGGTAAACCTGAAAATGCTCCCCTCTTCTTTCTGTGGGCAAAAGTGGAGAAGCTTGGGAAAATAATGATCATTTCCTCCTGATGACTATGTTATTTGATGAAGGTGAAAATAATTCTGAGTTTTCACTTACTTTCTTTGGCATCTACACAAGCTTTGCATATTTATATGATGCATGATCATGGCTAGGAATATTTTCAACACTATTCTTGGAGAGAAAAATACCAACCTAGCTCTAGCATCATGACATATGATGTAAGTTTAAGACTATGAATAAATTATTTCCAAATAATACAAAACCTTATGCCAACTTACATTTGGTCACTTTTTAAACAAAAGGGTGGCTTCTTGGTCTTTCCTCCAAACAACCGTTAATATGAGTCTTCAGGATCAGAATTACAGAACAGTTTGTGGAGTTGAGAGGGCCTTGGGGAGAGAACTTTAAGCTTGTTGCAAACTAACTCTTTCATATCTACAGCACTTGTTAATGATCCTAACCAGAGAATGACATGAAAATGTTGTTTACAAATGTGGATAGTTATATGAAAATTAAAAGGCAAGGTTGTAGGTATTGGTCAAAACAAACATTTATACCCTATGTTCACCTTAACAAACTAGGTGAGGTGATGACAAAAAGGGTTAGTAGCTATGGGGCCAGCCCTGTGGCATAGTGGTTAAGTTTGATGTGCTCTGCTCCAGCAGCCTGGGTTTGCAGGTTTGGATCCTGGGTGTGGGCCTACTCATCACTGGTCAGCCATGTTGTGGCAGCAACCCACATATAAAGTAGAGGAAGACTGACACGGATGTCAGCTCAGGGCTAATCTTCCTTAGCCAAAAAAAAAAAAGAGTAATAGCTAAAAATATTAAGAGTAAGTTGGAGCTCAAATATTTCCCTAAGAAAAGGGGACTAGCTATAGTAATATAAAAATTAACTGTCAAGATAGGAGACCTGGAGTACAGAAAAAATTAGGTGGAACATCCCCGCAAGCAGGTGGGGGATACCAGGACCCAATCTACACAAGTGTCTAAGAATTAAATTTGCTCCGTTCATCGGGTTACAAATTGATGGCATGACAATCTCTATGAAACCACCAAGATGGAGACCTCTTTTTTTTTTTTTAATCGAGGTTGAAATTCTATGGGCAGCACCACAATTTGCCCACTCTCTTATCTATGATTATTGGAGTTCTGGTGGGATTTGCTATGTCAGCCATAGTGGTGGGGGGTGGGGGAAAGTGTGGAAAGCAGCATTTCACTTTTTTAAGAAACTTCCCATGCCCTTTTCCTTCCTGTCTTTTTCATTCTCTTTAAACAGTTGATTTTTTTTGATAAACAGATATGAGACAATAATATTAATTGGACTCCTGGCAGGAAACAGATGGCATATTCAAACCAGTAATTTGAAGAAATTTAGGCAAGAAGCTATTTAAAAGGGCTTTGGCAGAATTCGGGAAAATCAATAAGGTAAAGTGGAGTGCCCTGGGGCTAGTAACAGTCCCATGGGGCAAAGGGTTGTAGAAGTTCAAGGACTTGGAAAAAGGTAGCTGTCAAGGGAAAAGTTCTAGATGAGCAGTGCAGCCAGACATCAGCTACCTGAGAGGAAAGAGGTTGGCCTTCCCTTCCTCTTACTCTCTCACGTCCTATCTATACTTCCTGTTGGCTAAAAACAACACAATGACAGAGGGCAAGGGATCTTTTTTTCTTTTTCACTTTGTTTTATTGAAGTCTCGTTGGTTTAGAACATGATGGAAATTTCAGGTGTACGTTATTATGTTTTGTATAGACTGTATATTTTTCACCACCAAAAGTCTAGTTTCCACATGTCACCATACACATGTGCCTCTTTACCCTTTTCTCCCTTGCCCCACCCCTTCCCCTCTGGTAACCACCCATCTGTTCTCTGTGTCTAAGGGTTTGTTTGTTTGTCTTCTTCCTGTGACTGAAATCGTACAATATTTGTCTTTCTCTGGCTTATTTCACTTAGCATAATACCCTCAAGCTCTATCCATGTTGTTGCAAATGGCGCAATTTCATCTTTTTTTATGGCTGAGTAGTATTCCATTGTATATAGATACCACATCTTCTTTATCCATTCATCTATTAATAGGCAGTCAGGTTGCTTCCAAGTCTTGGCTATTTTGAATATCGCTGCAATGAACATAGGAGTGCATATATCTTTCCAAATGAATGTTTTCATGTTCTTTGGATAAATACTCAGAAGTGGAAGAGCTGGAACATATGCTATTTCTATTTTTAATTTTCTGAGAAAACTCTGTACTGTTTTCCAAAGTGGCTGCACGAGTTTTCACTGCCACCAGCAGTGTATGAGGATTCTCTTTTCTCCACATCGTCTCCAGCACTTGTTATTTCTTGTTTTTTCATTACTAGCCATTCTGATGAGTATGAAGTGATAGCTCATTGTAGTTTTGATTTGCATTTCTCTAACGGAATCCTTGGATGTATTCCAAAAGGCTCATCTTCCCAGGGTTGGGAGTAGAGTGGAGAAGAAAGAGTTGAAGATCTGCAGGGGCAAAAATGATATTTAACACATAAGAGTAGAAAAAACAGCCTTTTAGAGAATCTTCACATCTGCCGTGGGGAAAAACTATCTGATGCAAAGAATATGATTAATAATTTTTCTTTCCAATTTTGAAATTCTATTATAATCCCTCACAACATTCAAGATTGGGTCAAAATACAGAAAGGTTTTATGGGATCAGAAATGGAGAAATCCACAATGTAAGCAGAATTCAGAGACGTTGGGGGAAGCCTTCAGATCTAGAAGCAGACTGCACAGGTCTGCAGCAGCAGAGTAGGTACGTGGCTGCCCAAAGTAGAATTTTCTGGAACCTGCCCTAGGTTTGAGGTTGACCTCTGTCTGACTTTGCCAGCCTTTTCCTCTCTCATCACCCTATGTAAGGAGTTATTGCTATTTCTTGAAATTATAGCACATGGCTAGTTCATCTGAATTTTTTATCCACAATTAGCTTTGTTGGTGTAGAACCTGGTGATGTCACAATCTTCATCTTATCTTTCTTCATGCCTCTGAGTGAGTGGTACTTAGCAAAGACTCCTAGTACGAGCCGCACGGAGTGGCTTTATTAGAGGAGGCAGAGTGAGCCCTGCACTGTTTGTTCTCTCTACTCAGAGAGATTTTTTGAGCCAATCATATCCTGTAAATTGATCTAAAAGTGGCAGGGTAGGGCACAGTAAGTGGGGCAGATATATAAACATTGCACAGGCATCTAACAAAAGCTGTAATAGAGACGTTCAAGGTGAGCACTATTCCTATAAATAGGAAGAGTCATTTATGATTAAGCAGTTTTGGAGACTCTATGTAGGCTATATGACAATCTTTAAAAAAATAAATTTAACTCAACAATATGCTTAGATATGGGAGTGTGAATTTGCACTCAGTGAATTGTTAGGTATTACAAAGGGAAAAAAATGTATATAATCTGTGCATCAAGGGCTTGTCCAGCTACTTATGAAGATATGAAAATGCATTCAATGATGAATTACACACAGCATCGCATCGTTGTCTAAGTGCCCAGTAAGTGATACTGGCATTAGGTATTGAAAGAGAACTCTACATAAAAAGAAAGCTAGAAAAGATGAAGGTCAGACCATAAGCTTAGAAACACAAACAGTAAAGATTGTAAGAGGAGATGGTTTTCTCAAGGAAGTGTAAGCATCTTCCTTTACCACTTTCAAACTAGAGCGATAAGGAATTACAGCTGCGGTGGAGTTGGCAAGAGTAACAAGATTCCTGACCTCCAAAATATTCTCTATCTATAATTCTCATGGATTTCCAACTGTCTCAGCAAAGATAAGAATGTGAATTCTTTTGCAGTGTGGTCTTATTTATCTGAAATGCGTCATAATTTATAGTGTCTAAGAAATCTGAAACTATGGCCATTGGCGGTTTGCAGTAAATCTAGAATGCTTGTACTAAATCTGTGAATTTCTGTATGTGTATGTGTGTATAAAGTATTACATTTCTAAATAAGAATATACATGTCCACAAATATGAATATATTTACAATACTATCAAGTGTTCTGAGTCTGTGATATTATGAGTAACGTACTGTTAGACATATAAATACCACCCAGGTTTTAAAAGCCTAGTAAATTTTATGTAATCTATTCTAAAACGTTTTAGTAGGAACTTTCAGTTTTCCTTTGCTTTATTAACTCTTCATCCTTATTCAGTTCTCATCCAAAAAAAACAGTATGTTTTTCCTGCTTAGACTTATAATTTCTCTCCTCATGGCTGATTATTTAATTCAATAACAGAATTGCTTAGTTTGGCAAGATCTTTTAATATTCAGGAAGTTAAAAGCATGCATAAAAATTACATTCTGCTTCATTACAGGAGCAGGTCTTACTTTTGTATGTTGCCTCTATTATAATATGTAGTAAAACACGGTCTTCCTTTTTGAAAGTACATCCAGGTAATCCTTTGGAGCTTCCTATGAAAATGTGGAGCCACCAGAGTTAGAAGTCAGATTCTAGTTGCTCCTTGTATATTAGTCCTTATTTTCCCTGGCTCAGGTCCATAATACCTGTCTCCTGAATTATTGAAGACAATTCCATTGTTTGATACTTAGAGCAAAGCAAATTTCTGAAAATCCACCCATCTCTGTCAAAAATCTTAAACAGCTCTTGAATGTCCATTATTTTAATTCCTTAACGTGGCATTGGAAACCTTTCACAATAAGATCTAACATCCCTTTTACATTCTTATTCTCAGTACACTCATTTCTCTGTTTGCCACATGAAATTGCCAATAAGACTATGCAGCGGTAACTGAATACATCTTGTGATTTTTATCGCCATGGATTTAGTTATATTGTACCTGTTCCTTAAAATGACATCTTTTCCTCTCTTGTTGTTGTAATGTCTGTCCTTTTAGGCCCAAATCAGATTCTCTCTGATCATAATCTTTTCCTCTTCCATATATTTGGGTTGCATTTATACTCTAATAAAGCATGTGTCATTCTTGGGCTTGCATTATAATAATTTATGTGCATATCTTTCTTCCACTGTCCAAGACTTCACTCAAAAACATTTAATGTATCTCTACTGTGGACTATGCTATTTTACAAGGAATTTTGGAAACAAAATAGAATACAACAGAATCTTTGTGTTACTAGAGTTTATATTAAATTAAGTGGGTCAATAGCTAAACAAACTGTTACAAAACAATCTGAAATAAGTGATCATAAAAGAATATATGAAGTGTTATATAAAAAGAGAAGAAAAAGTGCCTAAGTCGACCCATGAGAGAAAGGGAAGTCTTCGTTAATGACAGGTTAATAAAATTGAGTCTTTAAGGACAAAGAGAAATTTACTAGTTAGGCAAAAATGAGGAAATACTCCTAGAAGATTAATAGATAAATTGAGAAAGTTAGATTGTTGGATGAGTGCAAGAGATTTAGTAAAGTTAGGTTCAGCGTGCTTATAGAGGAAATGCAGAAGTCAGGTCATAAAAAGCCTTTTGGTCCTACTAAGGCTGTAAGGAATAGAAAATAAATGAAAAAATTCTAAGCTGAACAGAGATCTGCGTATCTGAAACACTGCTGTAGTATAGAGAGAAGATGGCTTGGGGTACATTAGACTTGAGAAAGGGAGTGAAATTAGATGATCGCTTCTGTGGTTCAAGTGATACATGATTAAATAACAAACCATGGCAGTGGCCTTGAACATGGAGAAAGGTGGCAGATTCAAGGATGGAGAGAGGTAACCAGGAGAAACGGCAGGATTTAGTGACTGATTGACTACAGGAATAAGAGAGAAGGAGGATTGAAACCGTCTCTGGTTTTGGCTAGGGCAACTAGAGAAGCAGGCATTCCATCCCCCAAAACAGGTAAGATGGGAGGAAAGGTTGGTAGAAGATGGAAGAGAATGAAGTTGTCTTAGGACAGGCTGAGTTTGAGATACATTTAGAACTTTCATGTTGAGTTGTCAATTTGGAAGTTGGAAGAAAAGTTGAAGAGCTCAAGAGAGAAATGCAGAGAGAATTCAAGAGAGCATAAAGGTGTGGATTCATGACTTGGGAGCAACACAGGTAATTAAAATATTGGCATGGAATGAATGGAGTGTCCAGGGTAAGATTATGGAGTGAAAAGGATCAGAAAGCACTGAAAATTTTCAGTATATGAGGGGCAAAGGGAGGTTTATGATCCAGTGGAAAAGACTAAGAAGGAGGTTTCAGGGGAGTGTGGAGTAATGGAAGTTGAGAAAGTTTTCAATGGCGTCACATGCTAGTAAGCTAACAATTCACTATTATCCATTGGAATTGGGAATTAGGGATCCTTGATGTCTTCATCAGGTCATTGTCAATGGGAGCAAAGCCAATTTCCTCAACTTGAGAAGTAAAGAAAAGGAGACACTGGGTATTGAGCTCTGTTTTGATAAGGTGAAAAATGAAAAAATAGTACATGATAGGTCATAGCCAAAGATAAGAAGTCTTGTTGAATATTTTATTTTTATTTCTGTTTTATAGGTGAAAGATCTAAAATATGAGTATATTCTTAGGGGGATGATCCAGTGCAAACAGTAAAGAAATCCCCTCAAGAAAGCGAGTATTTGATCCAAGCCATTTTCAGTCAAGATGAATTGTAGGTATTAGAAAGGAAAGGTGATGGAATAGTCTTTGAATAGTGTAAGATCAAGGGAAGATTTTAGATGAAGGAGTGAGACACTCAGTTTGTTTCTGTGAATTAAGAAACTAGGTCATCTATTGTGATGTGGTGAGAACAAGGGGCCTTTGAAGAACTGGAGGCTTATTTGAAATAACTACTGTGTGCATGTGGAGAAGGACTTGACCAAGTGCACATTGCAGGATGTCCGAGCAGTATTCAGGATTCATCTGAAGTCAGACACCATAAAGTTTTAATGGTACCTTTATCAAGAATTGGGTGATTTTTTTCTCCCGGGTGCAGAAATAAAGAAGACGGGGATAGTTTGATGCAGATTTGAGGAACTTTAGGTTGAATAAAATTGAAGGATATCTCAAGGGATGTTGAGGTGGCACTGTCAAGGTTTGGAAGTAATGAACCATGGGGTCTTGAAGCCAGGAGTAGATTTGATGTCCTTAGAAGTGGGTGGTAAGTTCAGGAAATGAGAATTTCCTTTCGGTTGAAGCACAGGCCTGTTGTTCTCAAACCTAAGTGTGTATAGGAATCATCAAGGATATCGTGTTATAGGTTGTTTTCAGTCTGCCTTTACAGACTTTAGGGTGAGTTTTGGGAACCTAGATTTTTAAACCATCCCAGATAACGATGCAGGAGATCCTCAATCACAACTAAAAAAAGAAAAAAAATAGACTGGGAAAGGATGTCAGTTGAGAACAAAGATTGGGAGTAAGTCTGGAAAGGTAATTGGGGTCTGTATTGTCATGCGACTTGAGTGTTTTCTACTAAGGAATGTAAAAGTCTTCTTTCATATAACACATTAGCCTGAGGATTTAAAAAAGAAAATCCTCTATGAACTAATAAGTGAGTTCAGCAAGGTTGCAGAATAGAAGATAAACAAACATAAATCAGTCAGATTTCTGTATGCTAACAATGAACGTGTGGAAACCAAAATTAAAAACCATATACCATTTACCATCACTCCAAAAGAGATGACATACCTAAGTATAAACTTAACAAAACATGGATGAGATCTGTATGCTCAAAATTACAAAATACTGATGAAAGAAATCAAAGAAGAGCTAAATAAATGGAAAGACATACTTTATTCATGAATTGAAAGACTCTACATAGTAAAGATCTTGATTTTTCCCAAATTGACCTATGGAATTAGCACAATTCCTATCAAAATCCTGGCAAGATTTTTGTAGACAGTCAAACTTATTCCAAAATTTATGTGGAGAGGCACGGGCCCTAAAAAAGCTTAAACAATCTTGAAAAAGAAGAATAAAGTAGGAGGAAGCGCTCTACCCAATATTAAGGCCTGCTACTTAGCTATGGTAATCAAGACAATGTTGACTTGGTGGAAGAATAGATACTTATACCAACAGACTTGAATAGAGAACTCGGAAATAGACCCATACACGATTGACCAAGTGATTTTTGACAAAAGTACAAAACAATTCAATGGAGGAAAGACAGCCTTTTCAGCAAATGGTGATGGAAAAACTGGACATCCATAGAAAACAAAACTTGACTGATCCTCACACCTTACACAAACGATATATTAGTGGTAGTTTGTGCAAGAAAATGGGAATAGACTATCCTTCTCTGAAACAGAGCTGGCAGGCCAGGAGTCTTTCCCTCCGTGACCAGAGCCTTCAGACAGGATTTCTCCACCAGCCATGGGGACTCCTGAGTTATTTCCAGGGTTCCTCTAGGAAAGCAGATCTCAAAAGTGAATGTGCATAAGTATTACCTGGAAAGTGTTTTAGGAGACGTACTTTGGGGCTCCAATCCCAGAGTTTCAGAGTCACAGGAGGTCTATGGTGAGAACCAGGAATGTACATTTCTAAATTATTCCTGGGGAGCGGTGATGCTGCAAGTACAGAGACCACACTGAGAACTGCTGTTCCCGGTCCCCACGAGCACAGGTGAGAATTACTGTTCATGCAACGAGGGGTCAAGAGAAAGTTTAAGGAAGCAACCAATGTAATGAAAATAATAATACTTCAATCAATTTTTGGAAGATGGCTCTGAGTGGCAAGAAATTAGAAGACCAGTGGTCCAGAAAAATGCAAGGAATGGGCATGTTTTAAAAGCTAGATGTTTAATTGGAAGTTATCGGTGACAGATTTGAAGTCAGGAAAAAGAAGGGAGGATGTCAGTGATAACATTGAAATGTTTTAGCTTGAGGAGCTGCTTCCATTTAATGATTTAATGGAGAAAATTTATTCCCTATCACTCAGCTATGCAAAGAAATAGGGTTATTTATTTTCTATAACTGATGTAACTTTCTGCCTAAGCCTCCACTCCACCAAGTATCAAGGGGTAACTGGAACTTTGAATTGCCAATTAATGGAAATGAGTCTTTAGAGGTGGGAAAAAACTCTTTCAAGAAGCTCTACCTTTTTCAGGTAAATGCTCCATATCTTGTATGTTTTCCATCGCTCTGTGCTTCTAAAAGGATGGCATTTTGCTATTTGAGGAGAAGTGGCGGGTACGTGACTTAGAGGTCTCTGAGTGTCAGTGGCATTGCCAGAGGATGATTGGTTGGATCTACTGAGGTGTGACAGGTGCTATCCCACCTCATGGTCACAAATGTCACTCCCTCTGTGGTTGCTATCTGCCATCATTCACAATTACTGATATTTCTATTCATGGTGGTCTCCTCTTTCTGGTGCTCTTGTCGGTCCAGCTATCCTCTCAGCATCTCTTGGTTCTATCAAGAAGACAGGTGGTAACTTCTGTTGCCCTGCATGTCATATGTTGACCGTGGACAACTAGCAGTGTAATCCAGTCCTCTGTGCAGACATCTCCTCCCAAACATGCTGTACAACTGCTCCCTCCCAGGCTGCATTGGATCTGGATCCTAGACAACTGTCGAGCTCCTATGGGAGGTGAACAACCTACCCCAGGCTTTTCCCAGGAAATCAAGCTACAACGTCCTCAAGTTCTTCATATTTTAATCTTCATTTTTATAACCCTGAGTGTGAGGGAAACAAAGTCCTTAATGGGCCCTTTTCTTACCATTCTCCTTCTTCTCACACTCCAAGGAAGTAAAGGGGGCTCCCCATTTTCTTTTAGTGTGGAGGAGGCAATCATCCGACATCATATCCTCTTCATTCCTGAGGTGGTGTTCATCCTACCCCTTTTCCACAGGCCATAGCCATGGATGAATACGGGTGAAAATGGATTTGCTAATAATGTAAGATATACCGGAAGCCACGAAATATGCAAAATATCCCAGCAACAGGGAGATAGAGAATATGGAAGAGGGCCTACCTTGTTAGGGAAGACAGCTGACTCTACTGGAGCAGCGTTGAAATTAAGTCGTGCCATCAGCCACCCACGTGGAGATAATCCAATAGAATTTGGGGATATAGACCTGGAGTCCAGAGATAAGATTGCACTGAAAATATAGATATAATAATTCTCCAAGTAAGTCTTCAGGTTGTTTGGCCATTTCATTAAAAGCAAACAATCAGTTAATTAAAAGCTGTCTCCCTGGCTGGAATATATTCAAGCTAATTGGAGTGGTTTTATGGTCGTGTTTTTTTTCAGAACGTCAGACTAGTTAACTATTTTGACTCTATCCCTGGAATACACTTTTTGTTTAATAGTTAATTTTGAGATTCGGAGTTTGGAAATTAATTTCATATGGTTAAATTACAGATAGTGACAGAATATTGTAGAAATGGTTCTATTTATTTATTACAAAAGTGATGTGGCTTCAATTTAGTTTTGAATTGAACTCAAGAAGATACACATTTGTAATTACTCCTGCTCATAGTTACAGCTCAAAATTTCAATTGGACGGGGGATTCAAAAAAGCCCTCTGATTGTAGTGAGAGCCCTTCTGGAGCCTCTTGTCTTTGCTAAGTTCTCATCTTCTCTGCTCTTTCTCCTCGCTTTTTACCACTCCCACCCCAGGCCAGGTTTTTGCTTTAAAATTCCTATTTTTCCTTCTTCCTCCCCAGCCACTTCTTGGATATTTTTTCTTGCTTTTTCATTTTATTCTCCAACCTCTGAATGTTGGAGTTTCCCAGAGCTCCATGCTGGACCCTCTTCTTTCTCTCACCCTTAGAGATCTCATCTTGTCCTTCAGATTAAGTTCTGTGTTAACCATCATAAATACCATATATCAGCAGATGACTTAGATTTTGTATCTCTAGCTCAGATGTCTGTGAACTCCAGACACTTCAACACCTGCCATCTTGGCTCAGAGTTATAACAAATCTCAAATTTAAAATACCAATACCAAATTCATGCTTCTTCTCCTGTATTAGGCTACTTGGGCTGCCATAACAAAATACCACAGACTGCATGGGTTAAACATCAGAAATTTATTTTCTCATAGTTCTAGAGGTTGAAAGGTCTAATTCAAGGTGACAGTAGAGTTAGTGTCTGGTAATAACTCTTCCCTTGGAATGCAGATGGCTACCTTCTTGCTATGTTCTCACCTGGCCTTTCCTTGGGGCATTTGTGAGGAGAGAGAGAGGGTATCTCTTCCTCTTCTTATAAGGCCACCAATGTTATTAGATTAGGACTCTACCCTCCGGGTTTCATTTAACCTTAATTACCTCCTAAAAGCACTAGCTCCAAATGCAGTAACATAGTGGGTTAGGGCTTATGTGTTTTGAAGGGACAGAAACATTCAGTCCACATCCCTCCCACTTTGAATCTTTTCCTCCCACAGTCTTCCATATCTCAATAAATGAAGCCATCATATTAACTCAAATCCGCTAGCAATGCTATTGATTCTATCCTCAAAATCTGAGCAGTTTCACCTTCTCCATACCTACCTCTCTATCCAGGCCTATTGCAATACACTCCCTACAGGTCCCTCTGCTTCCGCTCATGCTTCTCTACATTTGTTCTCCACAAACATAAATCAGATTGTTTCGCTCTCCTGCTCAAAGCCTTCCAGTGCCTTTCATGTAGGAGGGAAATCCAATGTTCTTGCCCTGGTTGTGAGGCCTTATATGAACTTTGAGGCTACCAACTGCAGCCTCTTTCCTACCCCTGTTTATTGGGTTCCTACACCCCACTTATATCAGCCTCCTTGTGAGTACTCTTGCTTCTGCTTCTCCACCTTTGCCTCTGCTCTTTTCTCTGTCTAGAATGTTCTTTCCTCAGCTCTGTGCTTGGTTTGATGCCTTCATTCAAGGCCTGTGTGAATAGTGCTGATGCTTCTATGTTTCCATACTCCTTTCACCTTTTAATCCCTTGTAGCTGAGTACCACTTTACAGAATCTGCTCTCACTACCCAAATTCCTAAACCCAGCATAAATGATTCAGCTTGTCTACAACTAATGTTTGTTGTAGCATCTGACACTCTTGGACATGCTGTTTCTTTCTCAAACTATTCCTCTTCACCTTTCATGACACACTTTCTGATTTATTTATTCATTCTGGCATCTTCTAGGCATTGGGAGTGCAGCATGAGTGTTGCTCATGAAATTTTCATTCTCCTGAGGAAAAAGGTAATGAATAAACAAGTGAATGTAGCATGAGGTCACCTCTGTGGGAGAGGCCTCTTCTGGCCACCTTGTCTAAATAATTGTCCCCCTTGCACTTTCTATTGCTCAGCTTTGTACTTATCACTGTCTTACACACTAGAATGTAAGCTCTCTGAGGGCAGGAATCAAGTCCTTTGCTGTTATTCTGGTTTTCAAACTGCTCCCTAGCATGTGAGCATAGTGGCCCAATAAATATTTTATGAGTTACTGAATGAGTCATCGCATTATTAAGCCAAGAAGAATGTCATTCTTTGATGCCTTACATCTTGGTGTAATTTCAAGTAATTGTTGTTTCTTATTTTTGATGTGGACAATTCAAGTATTCACAAGTTTTTAGAAAGTGTGTACAGCATCCATATGGTCCTGAGGGAAGTTGGGTGCAGTTTACACCATGACAATAAAATCGGAAAGAGAACAGAGAGTTATGAGCTCACTCCACTGCTTGTCCCCTGGGAGAGATTCATAGTGCAAAAGGTAGAGACGAAAACTATAAACTGGTTTTTCTTGATTTGAATGAAAGGCTCAGTGTGTCTGAAAACTATTGCGTACGTCCGTGTTGCTGTGAGGAAGACGTCATAGCAAGTTCATATGCAGTGAATTGCCTCTTTTACAATTTCTAGAAATAATTGCAATATCCCAAGCTGTGCCATCATTTTTGTTATTTTCTTCAAGTATGTTTTGATCAGTTGCAGGAAACAAAACTAATTCCTCAAGCATCAAAATTAACTGCTAAACTCTCAGTGAAGTAGACCAGCTTATAAAGTGCTAGATAAGTACCACAGTGTGAATTGAGCATGATAGAAAATCCAAGTAAGAAAATGAATGTATTTTTGTTATTTTTACTATCAAAAACATAGCACACAATGAATTGTAGCGTGTTAGTATTCCCGTTTGAATCTCTAATGAAATCCTGATTTCAGAACACAAGACACACACACACACGCATTTAGAAATGACGCATCTTGAGGATCAAGCATTGAAAATTCATTTTTTGCTGACTATATAAGGGAGGTAGACACAAGCTGCTACATGATGGCACACCCTCCTGTTATGTACCCTTACTTGGAAGTAGGAAAGAAAACTCATTTTCTCTGCTTTAATGGAAGCAGCAAGCTCACTAATTGCAACTGCATCAATTTCTTGGCAGGGTGATGAGGGTGGGTGGCATTTCACCCCGCCCAACTCACACATCTGGCATTAAATACTCCCCGGTGAGCAGCCTTCCCTCTACATGAAGTTTGAGAAGGTCTCTACCTCATACTCTAACATCACTGCCAACCAAAGGATCCTCGTAGGTGTGAGGCCATTCAGCTACATAATCTGTGGCAAGAACTTCAAAGAAAAGACATTTGTAAACAATGTAAATTTGGTTCATCACTATCTCTGCTGTATTTGGGGAGGTGGCTGGTGCTGGTTATGAGAGTAGCAAATCCTTGACTTTACAAGATATGATAGGCAATATTTTGAAAGGACCCCCAAGATTCCTACCCCTCTGGAGTACATGATCTTGTATAATTCCTTCCCCTCAATGATAGGAGGAACCTGCAAGTTGCTTCTAACCCATAGAATATAGCAAAGATGAAGAGGATTTTTTAGATGTGATTAAGATCCCTAATCATTTGACTTGGAGTTAGTCAAAAGGGAGATTTTTGAGGGCAGGCCTGACCCAATAAGGTAAATTCTTCTCTGAACTTAGAGACTGTCTCTGTTGCTGGATTTGAAGAAAAAAGACACTTTGAATTCTAAAGCTTCAAGGAAACGAATTCCGTCAACAAACTGAAGGAGCTTAGAAGCAGACCCTTTTTTCATCAAGCCTTCAGATGGGAACACAGCTCAGATGTCTTGATTTCAGCCTTGTGAGACCCTGAGCACAGAACCCAAGTAAGATGTGCCTAGACTCCTGACCTACAGGAACTGTGAGATAATAAAGGTATGTTGTTTTAAGCTGCTAAGTTTGTAATAATTTATTACACAGCATGGAAAACTAATACACAAGGATACAGGAAGTTGAAAATGGTTACTGAGCAAAGACAAGGATTCAGGGCATTAGATGTGCTCTCTGCTATCCAGGCAAAAGAGAACTCCATGAAGAATGCTGATGAAATTCTGGATTTAGTGATTCTCTTAATCTGAGGATCTAGGTGGTGTTTTAGGTCTGTCTACTTATTTGGCTCATAAGAACATTTATGTAAATGTCACATTATCATTCTCATCCTGTAAGTCTATGTTATTATTTTTCTTTTGTGTACTCACTAGACTGTGCAATTCATTTGTCTATCAAGTATAAATCGCACCACCATCTGGATAAAAACTGAAAAAAATCAATGATGTGGAGAGCTTTGAATATGCAGATGTTTAATGTTAAATAAACTAACATTCTGCAAGATAGACTGATTTGAATTTCCTTTTATTTGGATGTTTGGGGACCGTACAGATATAGCACGTGAAGTTGTAGATAATGATAAGACACCAGAATGGTTTGTTACTGATGACAATATGTAATATGATAACATGAATTGGAATCTTTCTAAGCCTGCGCCTACATGTGTTTGATAAGATATTTCTATTTATCCCCTTATATTGGAATTTAATATATAATTTCAGTGAATTATAGCAAAACTTACAGCCTTTCAAATCATTAAAATTACATTTGTATTTTGCTTCCCATGAATAGAGCTCCTTATTTCTTTCTCTCTCTTTCATTGTATCCCAGTTTCATTCTTAAATACCCAGTCTTGTCGGCAACGATTTAGTACCATAGAACAATCACACATTAAAAAAAGAAAGAGCTAGGGGTTCAATTTGGCAGAATAGAGAAATTCTTGTTGGTTCTAGCTTGGAAAATTCTCATCTGGCAGGCTAGACAGTGGCATCCAGTCTTTGAGATTCAGAAACACAGCTAAGTGTTTACATGTGTATTGATTCTTTGAGGAAGTAACTCTGAGGATTTTTTACAATACCACATGACTGGTCACTGAGAATAATTAATAGATAGTAACACAAAACTTGCTTTCAGGTTTTTTTCAATGAAGTGGGTAAGAAAACGGTGTTTTACAAATAATAATAACTTAAGTAAATGTGATAAAATCTCCCTTGTACAGGTACAAGGATTGTGGTCATTCAGAAAAGGAAGATGGGGAAGAAAGTTTCTGATTGGGGGGATAAGGTTTGAGTTCTCAACCAATTTTAAAATTTAATTTACTACAATTACTTGATGTCTGAATCTCTCTGGCATAAGGGGAATTTTTAAAAATTGTGTTGAGCACTGGAAGTTGTATATATTTTAAAACTTAAAATTCTTGGCCATTCAAATGAATTTTTAGTTTTCATTTTTATGCTTTTATCTAGTGAATGGAGTAAGTGATCAGTTGCATTGTTGGAAAATTGGATTTTCTTGAGACTGCCTTCTAGACAACCAACCTAGGTATGTTCTGGAATATAGTACAATTGCTTCTAAGAATCTCATGGTGGCAGGAGGCATGGGATTGAGTGAGAGAGATGGAACAGGAAAATGTCACTCAGAAAATTTCCTAGATTGGATGTTTTTATATTAATCATTAAATGTATTACTTGTGAACACTTGAATTACTTGTGAATACTTGAATTTTAAAGTGCTTCCATGTATGCTATTTCAAGAAGACATAATTTCCTTTAGGAAGAGAAAAGTATTTTTGTTTTTGTTTCTGCTGAAGGTCAACTTGGGCGATTGAAATGAAAGCATTCCTATGCATCCAGATTCATTTAGTTTTTGGCTTAGATTTTACAGCAGAGAAAAAACACCAATTCCCCACGGTCTCCTGTTCTTAGCAGGTCCAGCTGCCTGTGGGTGGTCTGTACGGTTGTGAGAGCAAAGACTTGTCATATGTATAAAGAGGTTGATCATGCTCTTCCAACTTTGGGTTCTTCAGCTGGAATTGCTGAGATTTGGCACAAGGGAGAGACTCTAGCTTGGAAAACGCCTCCCTTTAATTAATGATTATTGCTTTCTCTTAATATAATTCTCCCTTGTTTGAAGCCACACTTACATTTACATATAAAAATTAATATTGGTTTTGTTGTCACATTGCCTTAAGGTAACATTTCCACAAAGAAAAGGGAATTACGTGTTCTTATTTTATGTTCCAAGTCAAAGTGCAAGAACTGGTGCCTGAATTAGTGGATAATTCAGTATTTTACAGTTTATTAAACATGGAAACAATGGGATATTCATTGCAACTTAAATTTAAAAAACAACAAATGAAAATTTTCAAATCAAAAATATAACAGAAAATATTAACTTGAATTCATGTTAAATTATTAATACAAAAATGTATATTTTATACTTTTATATCCAGATTATATGTTTGAAATATTAGCTTTGTTTCAGGAGGTGAATTGATATATTCTAGTCTTTGTGATACTTTTTTTTTTTTTAAAGATTTTATTTTCTCCCTTTTTCTCCCCAAAGCCCCCGGTACATAGTTGTATATTCTTCGTTGTGGGTCCTTCTAGTTGTGGCATGTGGGACGCTGCCTCAGCGTGGTTTGATGAGCAGTGCCATGTCCGTGCCCAGGATTCGAACCAACGAAACACTGGGCCGCCTGCAGCGGAGCGCGCAAACTTAACCACTCGGCCACGGGGCCAGCCCCCTTTGTGCTACTTTTTAAATGAAACTTCTATCTCCAGTGTTATTTTATTTAACAATTGTTTGAGATATGTTGTGTTCCAAGAATGATGCTAGGTCCTTGGGCATTCAGAGATAAATATGATGCACCTGGTGCTCACAGACTAATGGAGGAAGATAGGCAGTGCACTCTGATAGGAACTAAATGAAGAAAGCACAACGACTTTATGAGACACATTGTTTTAATCTCCTTATTCCACCAACACGTAAGTATGGCTCGCTTACCAGCAGTTAGTCATGTTCAGTCAACTTGTATTGGTTGGTGACCCCTTGGTGTTTGGCTCACCATGCATGAGTTTATAGATGAGAGAGCATGACATGGAAGAGAGTGGACTCCAGAGTCAGAAGGGCTGAGTGTGAATCCCAGGATAGCCCTCACGTCTTTGCTCTGTAAACTCAGGCAAGAAATGAGGCCCCCAGGGATGTGTGACTCCATTGCAACAGCAGGATTATCATCCTACCTACCCCCTCCGATTGTGAGGATTAAAGAGGTGATACATATAAGTCACTTAGAACACCCCCTGAAATATTATTAATGAACATGTGCTATGGGTCTAGAACTGCAAATGTCATGTGAACATTACAAGTAGAAAATGTTTGTAAAATTCCATGATCGTAAGGCAATTAGAGTATTTTGATAAAGACAAGATAACCATTTGAAATAGAAAATTAGATTTAAAAAAGTAGCCAGCGTTTGGTGACATTGCGTTAACCAATAAGGAAACTAGCAGAATTTTAGTGATAGGAAAGATGAATAGACTCTGGTAAAGAATTAATTATAAACTTTAAACTTAAAAGAGCACTGTCTACATTTGAAATCATGGCCTTTGATAGGTTAAGTAATCTCATTTAAAGTGCACAGGAATCTTGTGAAATTTAAATGATTATCCCCATTTTACAGGAGGGTATACTAAGGTCCATGTAGCTTAAGTGAATTGATCATAGTTTTATAGTTAGCAATATGTAGCTTCTGGATTTGAACTCAGGACTTTGACCCTGAAACCTTGGCAATTTACCACTTCTTCTCACCCATGGGGAGGTTGGGCAAGGTCTGTGCTTACAAAATGTCAACTTGGATAAGTCAAAAAAGAAGGGGCAGTCATCTCACCTTGGGGAATTAGCTGGGGTGAAGGCACACAGATGAGCAATCTGTGGATGGGGGAAGTGAGGGATCCATCTTGATCAACTTGATTGGGTTGAACACGGGATTAGTACAGTTGGGGATGCAATCAAAAGTATGTAATAAGAAACTCAACTTAAAGTGGCTCAAACAAATGAGTTCTTTTCCACATAACAAGATGTTTAGGGGTAAGTGGTCACTAGGTTACTAGGGATAGCTTAATCATGCTATCAGGGTTTATGTATTTTATTTTTATTGTTTTTCTTCTTCATTGGTAGTGGGGCGAGTTTTGTCCTTATGCTTGTCATTTTACAGACATGTTTCAGTTCAAAGTAGGAAAATGGAAGAAACTTAAGGAAGGAGCCTTAAAAATATGTGCCAGCCACATCTATCTACTTTCTTTAAGAAGTCACAGGTTTCCCAGAATTGCCATTAACCCCACCCTTCAAATAAAGTGACTCTTGCCTAGGTCTCGGTGACCTGAACTAGCATTTATAGTCACCCTAAATTATAAAGAGGCTGGTCAACTTTCAGTATAATAGTTGGCTTTGTGGTGGATTATGTTGCAGTAACAATCTTGGTGGCTTTAAGGACAACTGAAAAGAAAGCATGGAGGAACTATGAGATGTTTCTAAAGCTTTAACTTGGAAGCGATATGCCTCCTTTCCTTGACACGTGCTCTTTACCCTTCACAGAATGTCCTTCATCTTTCTGTCCTTTCCCTCAATGTCCCATTTCCCATCTTCTATACATAGCAAATCACTGGCCATTCTTCCACTCCTCTGGGAAACATTTCCCAAGTAAGCTGTATGGGATGGAGGTGTCTCTGAAAGTTCATACCTCTGTATGCAAGACTCATCATACTATATTTTCATCTCTTTATTTTTCATCACTCCAAGGGATCTCTGAGTTCCTTGTAGCTTGGAGCTTCTTTCGTCTTTGTAACTTTGAATCCACAAGGTCCAGGTTGGGGCTGAATGTTCTGCACCACTGTTTTCTGTGGCAACGTGCTACACCAAAATAGCGAAGGAATAAACGAGCACTTTTCTTTTGTTAGTTTTTAGAGTTTGAAAAGTCTCATAGATTGTAATATGAATCTACAAAGAAAAATATTTCCTACATCTTGAATAGAAGGGCAATATTAAAATTTCTTTTGTAGAAGTCTCAGCTACTGCTAATTTGCAACTATAATTCCTATAGATTTCTTATAGATGTCAGGTCCTTCTTACTTGTTGGCAACAGCATTCAAGATCATTTGATCAATTGCTCCTTTGAATCAAAGCATATCTAGAAATGACCTGAGAGGAGAAATGACTTCTGCTTCCCTGTCACACAAGTTTATGACATTATCATTGAATATATAGTAGGAGAAAATATGTTACAAATAGGCCCCAGTGTTACCTGGGAAGGTAACAAGATCAATGTTAGTTTAAAGGGTAAATGTACAGAATTGTTCAGTGGTACATTCCAGAACACAGCATGATATGGTTGAAGAATACAGAATGTGAAATCAGACAGACTTGGGCCTGAATATTTACCCTGCCAATGATTATGTCTGCATTTTGATCAATGTTCTTAACTTTTATGAGATGTGGTTTCCTCATCTGTAAAATGGGATTAATATTGACATCATAAGATTCTATGTAATGTGAGTGGCATAGTATGTTACATGTTCATTATCAGCCCTCTATGTTTCCCTGTACCCTCCTGTGCTTTGCAGAATCTCTCCTTGCTTTAGCACTCCTTCTTGTCTTCTGGAATCTGAGTTTTCCTTCTTGCCTTGCCTTTCCCATATTGTGGGCTGTTCCATTTTTTAATTTCCCCATGTTTTCTATCTTCCCTCTTCTAACAGCATCTATTGATCCCAAGTGAGGTAAGCTTTGTGGCATTATGTAATAATAAAAAATTAAATATGATAGCCTCCTTTTTTGAGACTATACTATTTACCAGAAACATTGTTAAGAATTATCTCATTTAATTTTTCTATTAGCTCTTAAAGAAAATATATTGTAGAAATTAAGAAGCAAGACTCAGAACATCAATAACTTCATTTATTTAACATATAATGTTAAGTTCCTAATATGTACCCAGAATGGGACATACAAAAAACATGGACTCTACTTTATCATGGAAACCAGGATTCAAATTTCAATCTATCAACAGTCAAATCCATTGTTTAAGCGCTCTGTCAGAGGCCCTAATTGTTCAGGTTCTTCTTTACTAAAAAATGTGAATTGATTTATAGTAAAAAGTTAGCAGTATAAATGCATTCTTAAATCTCATTTTTCCAAATAGATAGGTTGTCAGAGACTTCCGTTTTATTATTCCATCTGATATATGGATTTTAGAGATAAGGAAATGGAAGGAAGGAGCATAAACTTAGGGAATGGCAGAGGCAGGATTTGAATCAGAGTTTCTCACTTTCTTATGCAGTTTCTTCTCTTTTTTAATGCACTACCTTCTCAACACAGACAGTGTCCTTTGCAGTGGTCAGGATGTGCTGGGTTATGTTGTGGTAACAAGGACAACTGTAGCCTCATTCTACTGTGATTTACTTCTCATTCACTTTGTAGGTACACCCTGGTTTGGCAGTTTGGCTCTGTTCATTGTAGGACTCAGTATGACTGAGGCTCCAAATTAACACGTCTCCAGGATCACCACAGCAGGGGGCACGGAACACGGCAAATCACGAAATGACTCTTAGAATTTTCTCACAGAAGTAACACGTGTGACTTCCACTCCCATTTCATTAGTCAAAACAAGTCACAAAATCTCATCTAACAAAATGGGTGCAACATCAATCCTACTGTGTGCCCTGAAGAAGGGCACAGAACACTCATGAAGTATTCTGAAGCACCCTTTTCTAAACATATGTCTCCACAAAAGAATATCACAGTGAGCATTTTTAGTGCCATATCAATCTGAAGAAACCTTAGAAAATCCACTGACCTGGTAAAACTTTTATCTTTTTACTTTTCTTTACAGGAGATTCCTATTGTGTTTATCTATAACCAGGAATCACTTTCTTGAAAGTTTTACTTGATAGCTTTGGTTAAATATCATTTAACACTTCAAATGCTCTCCTCAAGTTCTCCAGTTCCTTTCTTTCCTCTCTGAAATTAGCATTAAATACAAACCTAAGAGAAGGGAAGCCTAGACTAGTCTAGGCTAGTTTTACGTGTTACACGGCATAACCTAGCACGCCCTGACTAATACAAAAGACACTATTTGTCTTGAGAGGTTAAATGTGAAAAGAAACTGTGTAAGGAGGTGAGAAACCTTGATGCAATTACTGCTTCTGCCATTTCCTAAGTTTATGCTCTTGTTCATTTATTTGTTAGTTTATGGAGAGGGAGCTGTAAATGTGAGCACCAGGTTAGCGTAACAAGTTTTCTGAGTAAATCCCTGATAGAGAAACCTGCTCCTTGTGGCTTTGACAGTCAGAAAGACAGATTCAGATCACAGCTTTACCACTTTCTCACCTTATGACCTAAACAACTTCCTGAACTTCCCTCAAATTAATTTCCAATTCTGAAAAATGAAGGTAAACCTCACGTGTGATATGGGAAAAATGACAAGAAGGGTGACTGACAAAGGAAGGCAACCCTTTTAACTTAAATCTACTCAGTTTTCAGCTATTGCATTGCCTGCACCACATGGTTCAGGAAGACCTTTAAAATGAATATTTAACTGAGTGAGAATGTCTAGAAATGAGGAAATCGAGTTCTGAAAGGGATTCACGAAAGCTATCTCTGGTTTGAGTAACCCGTACGCTGTCTTGGAGACAGCTCTGCCATTGATTTCTGTGGGAATGCATTTCAGTACCTGCATTTACATCTCCTCCTCACATTGTTCACTTTCACCCCTGCTGCTTTAAGTACCGATGACCATTGCCTCTTGTCCACTTCCTGTTTCTACTCTTCAGAATTGTTTTGGCCTGTCTTGTAGATTGAAAATTTTTCCCCCGGCAAACTCATATGTTGAAACCTAACCCCCAAGCGATGGTATTTGGAGGTGGGGCCTTTGGGAGGTAATTTGATCGTGTGGATGGAGCGCTCGTAAATGAGATCAGTGTCCGTATAAGATGGGACATGAAAGAATTTATTTTCTCTTTCTCTCTCCCTGCCATGTGAGGGTACAGCAAGAAGGAGTCCACCTATAAGCCAGGAAACAGGCTCTCAGCAGACACGAATCTGCTGGTGTCTTGATCTTGGACTTCTTAACCTCCAGTGCTGTGTGGAGAAACCACTTCATTTTTTTCCAAGAAGATTATTTGAATCAAACATTATTCCCCGTTCATTTCTCATGTAGTAGTAGGAGTGGTGGTAGCGGTAATTTTAACCCAGAGTAACAGCTTGGGAAGGGAGAAGAGAAGTAAAATAGGTTGTCTTAGACCCAAGCAATATATGGCCCTTCCCCATGTCCTGCACTTTGAAGGACCCTGTACCCTGGTCCTCCTTAGCTTTGTCCCTAAGGACAAGAAGTGAATGGATGCAAGGGGACTCTTCCAGGTCATATTAGGTTGCTTGGGGCCCTGGAATTCCTTGACCCAATGTCCCTGAACCCTATTCTAGGCCGGCACAGTCCTCTTCCCTAGTCTGCCTCTTGAAGGCTTTGAAGAATGGCCATGGTCAGAATCTTGGAGGAGCAGGTGTAAGGGAGTGGATGGAGCTTGGACTTCAGGGGATGGGTGTACGCACACACGTGCACAAGGCCCTTCCTGCTGAGGAAGAGAGCTAGGCTAGGATAGGAAGAGGTGAAGCCAGGGTCTGTTTCATCCCTTCACCTCAGGCCTGGCAAATTTTAAAGGTGGGCCTACAGGAGAGAGAGAGAAAAAGAGGGGGTGGACTGGAAGGGAGGCAAATGCAATAATTGCACTTGTAATTTCAGGTCCTTGAAATTGCATTTCTATTTCTTAGGGAAGAGAGCTGAAGCTTCTGTACAGAACTTGATAGGGCCGGATCAGGGAGCTTTCTTTGGTTTCATTGTGCTCTGGTAGGAAGAAAGCCCACACAGGCACAGTAAAGAAAAGAGAGAGAAGCTGAATGTTAAGATGATTATAATTGCTACTGGGAAACCAAAGCGGCTGTTGTATCTTGAATTAACAAAACAAAACTGTCCAGTTCCATAGCCTTTTGATGTGGCTACTAAGGCAGCTCTATGTTTTCATGCTCCCCAGTGTATCCTCACAATTAACCCCAATTCCCTGAGGCTCCATTCTGTTTCTTGCAACCTAGAAGAGCTGGACTAACACAGCTGTCTAGGGGAATAATTATCCACAACACCTCTGCCACTTCCCTCATGCCTACAGAGACCCACAGCTAAGATGTCATGAGAGATCCCTGTGTTTGGGTTTGAAGTTTGCAAAATCAAAGCACTTTAACAAACTATAAATTTGCCCCCTGTTCCCTTCAGCTGGTAGGAAGCAAACGCCATGAAAGCCTGTGACTACTTTGCAGACTGAGAAATTGACCCGGGAGAGTTTAACTGGCCCCAAGCAGTGGCTGAATCTCCATACAATCCAAGGGGCCCCGTTTGATCCAACTTCCTTCCTCCATCTGCACGTTCATGCTCCTCGACTGAACATGTTAAGTGAACAAGCTCTCCTTGATCTATTTTGGAAGTTTGGTACAAAATACAGTATCTAGTTCAAATCTTTTTCCTGACTTTTTTGGGGGGAGCTGCTTTTACAAAGCGCTGAGAGATTCAGTTCATTGACCTCTTCACTCAGGCCCATCCTTCTCCTCCCAGTTCTAATTTCTAACTCCTGTTGAGAGCCATTGTGTGAAGCCTTTGTTAGGCTTCCTTGCCCACTCAGTCCCCAGCCTTTCTTCTTAACTGCCAACAGCGCCAATTAGTACCACATGTGGTGTGAATTTGCACAGTGGCTGTTGTAGCCAAGTCGTTAAAATGTGGCCAAAATGCAAATTGGCCTATAGACAAGTTCTTGGGTGTGAGTTTAGGGGAAAAAGTTTAAGTACCACAGCATAAATATCACTTCTTTTATTCCCTGTGGCTCCTGGCAGGCTTAAACCTTTAAAGTGAAATATATGAAAAGCCCTGGAGTGCTCCAAAAGAAAAAATGTCTAAATTAAATAAAATTAGAAGAGCAAATCATTTAAAACTTAAGATTATTAAAGAAAGAGAAGATGCAGCTTTGAACCTGTAGCTGCTTATCCCCACAACAGAAGCCACTAAAGTCTCCCCATCAACAAGTCAGGCACCCTTTGCCCCTCCCAACTCCTTGGCCTTTTGCCAGTTACGAGAAGTTCCATTGTTTGTGTCAGGAAGCTTTCTTGTGACTATGTACATCTAATTCTGATTCCCTGTATGTTTCTTCTCCATGGATGTGCTCTATCATCTCACATTGTAGCAAGTTTCCTGGAGTTTATTGCCACATTTTCTTCTGCTGTAGCTCTGTCAACACTGAGCTCACATCCGGGTCTATCTTTCCTACAAAGTTCACAAAGACCCTTGACAATTCTCCTTATTCATCTCTGCCCCAATCTGGGACTTAAAGTGTGGGGAGAGCAATGACATAATAAATAGATACTGTTAAATGCTAGAGACTCTCTTAGGTATTTTATTGTATCATTGGTTTAATGATCAAATGATCCCTACAATGTAATTGTTGTTTTCCTCATTATAAAGATGAGAAACAAAAGTTCAATGGGGGAAAGAAATTTGTTCCAATTCATATAGCCACAAAAAGGTATTCAAATCTTGTTCTCTCCCATTCAGTAAATGATGCTGTCACATAAAATGTAAGTGATCATAGAAATTACTATTTATAAAGCACTACCAAGTACCAGCCATAATGCTATGTGCTTTACACTCATTTTCACTAAGCCTTACAATAAAACTGAAAGTATTATTTGCAAGATAGGCACAGGCAGGTTAAATGACTTACCCAAGGCCACACAGCTGGAAGTTGAAGAAATGAAAGTCAAATACAAGGTAGCTGACCTATCTCTGCTCCTTTCATTGTGGTAAACTTTCTGCTCCACTAAGAGGCCCTAGTCATCTGTGAGACACATTGGTCATTGGTTCCCTTCACCTCTCAGGAGGAACACCAGTGCAATATGATTTTTCCTAACATCTGTGGAATCACAGCTCCAAGACATCCCCTCAGGAGGCTCTCTGCAAGTCACCAATTCTGTGTGCTCATCCACAAACTTAACTCTCATTCTTTCCTTGTAGGGGGTCAGCCAATACACCCTTTAGGAACCCTGCTACCAGGTTTCTTAAAATAAGCAGAAGGCACTCAGCCCCACAGCACTGGTTTCCACATTGCCATAAGATCCTGTTTCTCCAAGTCTCTCATTTGTACGAAGTTGCTGGGGCAAATAGGGCATTCAGAGGAGAATATCCCCTGCGCTCTTTCTAGCTGATGGTGGGCTATTCCCATTGAATAACCATATGTGACTTACCTTGTTATATCACTGACATCACATAATGAGACATATTTGTAGTTGTGCTGGCCAGTTGACATTTTTGCCAAATCAGAATTGAGTTGTTTCTCTGTATTTCTTCTGCTTACCACGCCAAATGGTTGTCCAGATCATAATTTGGGCTTTAACAAGAAAAGAAAAATCTTGCTGACCAGATCAACTAATTTCCCTGATGTATCAAGCTTTCAACCCAAGATTAAAAATGGTCATTCCTAATCCAGCTGGGTTTAGTCAGTGACCTGGGCTCTGTGTGGATCCTGTTACCAACACTGAGCAGCACAAACCACAGCCTGTGTCAGTATTTGCATGGAAAACAACCCTAACCATAGATTACGCAGTTTGGGTTGAGCAAGGCAATCCATTCCATTTACTAACATCTGCCGGAAAGGTCAGACACAGGCTGGCCAGTCCCTGGGCTCGGATTCTGGAGACTATTTTGGTTGCAAGTTCTGTGTCCAAGGGAAACTGAAATTCAAAGACCATCAAAATTCAGGCAGAAATCTCTGACAGTTAACTTAAATTCAGTCCAAACTAAGATTTCACAGTCTTTTCCCAAAAGTGTTGGATTAGAGAGAGAAGTGAGAGACCTGATTACTTATATTCAAGTACATAGAAGAACAGTACAGAGAAAATGTGTGTGTGTGTGTGTGTGTTTGTGTGTGTGTGTGTGTGTGTGTATTTCACAGAGAGAGAGAAACTTTACTGTTAGTTCATCTTACATTCAGGAGTTTTTCCCTTTTCTGTAAACCTGTAAAGAAACTCTTTTCAGGTAACCAACGTGCCGCCAGCAAAATACGGAGGATTTGATTTAATTTTTTTTTCATAGTAAGCTATGCTACCACTCAAGTTAATTTAAAACAAAGTCCCTCATAATAATGTGCAGTTTAAGCAATGAAAACAACAGAGACTATCAGTTTCCATTTCAGAGTATTGGAATGAAACATTGTTTCAACTTGGGGTCAGTGAACACATACTGTTATAATTCCATACAAGCCTGTGCCCCAAAGAGCTCATTTCCCTGATCTGATCTGACCAGGGATGTATCTGTCAGGGAAATTCATTACCAGTCTCCCAGCAATGCCAAATGAAGTGAACTGCTCAGCAGGGCACCCTGCACATGTACAAGAATCAAAACCTACTACTATTTATTGGCTACTAAGAGAAATTTCCTTTTAGGATCCACAAATATGGCTTTAATTTAGTGGGGTTTATTTTGAGGTAGTGGGGAACGATGGGAGGATAAAGAAGGAGGGAAAGTTTCAGAACACTCTTTCCCATGTAAACGGAACAGCATGTTTCCACTCCTGTTCTACCAACAGGAGAAAAACACTAATCGAGCAATCTTTCTTGCGCATATCAAATTTCCGTCTCTGCATTAGGTTTGAGTGTGGTAAGGGCTGAATCCAGAGGGTGCCTTACCCTCAGCTTGGCTGGGAAACAGCATCTATCATATATTGCTTTATTCTGATCGCCTTCACTGTTGTGCGAATTCTGTAGCAATTGCCTGATTCATCAAAGTGAAGAAATAGGATTTGTTTCACTCATGTTTGAGGTTGTGCTTGGGTTTGCATGGATGTTTGTCAGGATGCTATTACATCTTTAGCCTTAATAAAAATTTTAGCAGAGAGAGCATTTGTTGGCCTTGTATCCCTACTGTGATTTGAAGGATCTGAAGCTCAGTGTGCTTCAAGAATGCAATAGATTAGACAGTTGCAAATTCTTTGAGGGATGGAGTCTAACTCTACTCCCCTTGGGTTGGCCTAAGTGACTTATTCAACTAATAGGATGTGAAGGAAATAGCGGTTGGACATTCCAAGTTTAGGTAATAGTAAGTCTGGTGGTTTCTTCCCAGGTCTCTTGGAATGCTCCCTCTGTTAACCCTGAGCTGCCATGTAAAAAGTTTGACAACCCTCCACCCCAAACCAAGATCATCAACATCTAGGCTCTTGGGTTGACATTCTGAGCTGAATCCCGCATTTGATTCATCCCTGCCTACCCGCCTGCTGAATATATCACCAAGGTGACAACATCTGGAGCAAGAAAATTTTCCTAGCTCACTTGTCAACTCTGAGAACCATGAGAGCTAGCAACAAATTCTTGTTTTAAACCATTAATTTTGGGAATGTTTGTTAAGTAGGAATATATACCTGAATAAAGCATGATTCAACAATGGAAGGACACTATAGGTAGAATGGTCATCTAGTTCTTTTCTTTTCTTTTTTCTATGTTTTGTTTTGTTTAGACTTTTTAAAATTTTATTGAGTTACATTGGTTTATAACAGTACATAAATTTCAGGTGTACATCATTATATTTGACTTCTGTATAGACTGCATCATGTTCACCACTATAAGCCTAGTTTGCATCCATCACCATACATATATGCCCCTTTACCCCTTTTTCTTTCTCCCTAATCCTTTCCCATCTGGTAACCATCAATCTATTCTCCATATCTATATGTTTGTTTATCTTCCACATATGAGTAAACTCATACAGTATTTGTCTTTCTCTGACTCTTTTTGCTTAGCATAATGCCCTCAAGGTCCATCCATGTGGTTGCAAATGGTACAATTTCATCTTTTTCATGGCTGAGTAGTATTCCACTATATATACCACATCTTCTTATCCATTCATTGGTTGATGGGCACTTAGGTTGCTTACAAGTCTTGGTTACTGAGAATAATGCTACAATGAACATAGGGGTGCATGTATCTTTTCAAATTAGTGTTTTCAAGTACTTTGGATAAATACCCAGCAGTGGGAGAGCTAGACACTATGGTATTTCTATTTTTAATTTTTTGGGAAATATCCATACTATTTTCCATTGTAGCTGCACGAATTTAAATTCCCACCAACAGTGTATGAGGGTTCCTTTTTCTTGCAGTGTTTTTATCCTTTGAATCTCAGATCACTTCTCATTCTTCTTAAAGCTTCCACTGTCCCTGCCCCTGCCCAGGACAGATTAGATCCTCATTCTCTTTATGAAGTCCTCTTCCCTCAAATTCAGTTCGCTAAGGGGAGGTCATTTTTAAATTAATTGATCATTTGTTCCTATGGGAAACATTTATTGTACATCTATCAAGAATAAACAATTATGCTCGCTGCTGGAAAAATTGGGGAGCCTCTCGTCTTCTTTGCTGCACTCCTCAGACCTAGCACACACATAGCAGGAGCTCAGCACATGCCAAGTTTTGCTAAATTCAAAGTGTGGATGGATGTACTCTTTTTTTGTGCAGCTAACTGATTTGATCTGAATTTCTTTGTTGATTGTTGTACAACAGAGATCATGAACACAGATAGCAAACAGGACAGGATTCATATCCTGGCTTGGCCAAATGCAAGGCGTGTCACTGAAGTGAAACTTGTTTTTGCTTTCTTTCACGATAAAAGTAACTTGATGAAGCCAGAAGGGCCGGAGGTTAGATCACAGTTCCACCACATCTCAGCAGTTTCTCGGTTTCCCCACTGGTAAAGTAGGACTAAGATTATCCAACTCCCAGGGAGGTTATGAGAAGTAACTAAATTGATATGTATGTATGTGTAACGTGGGTTAGAACATTGCCCTGTACACAGGAAGCACTAGAAAAGTATTTGTTAAATAAAATTTTTAAAAATGTAACTTTTAGAATAGTACCTGGTATATAGGCATGATAAAAAGTATTTTTTCTCATGCTATGCTCCTTTTTTGACCTTTTGGGCCTCTTGGCAGTTAAAAAGAAGTAGCAAATGTACACATTATCTTTTTAATCTCAAGTAAGGTGTGAGTTGGAAAATAATTTGGTGTAGTAGTAAAGGCCAAAAGTATGTGAGTAACCCAGATGTTGATGGATTAAAGCACACACCTGTCAATCCAAGATTGGCCCATGTGAGAAGGCTCTCAGATGGGCATGAGCTGAGTGATTTTGATTCTCTTGCTTTTTTTTTTTGGAAATCATTTATTATTGGATTGCAAATCTAATTACATTGAATGGTAGTGAAGAGATACTTGGTTAAATGCTAACCAATGAATCTACTGTGTGCTTTTTTTCCTTGAGAATTATTTCGGTGACTTAATATTTGAATAAATCTTGGGGAGAGAGGTGGGAGCACGGGAACAAAGAAGATAGGGAAACAGAAAAAGCAGACAGGTTACATGTTTCTTGGAAATCCAGTGTCATTGGATTGAGCTTATTTTGTTTCATACACTCTTTGTACTAAAGTCATAGAAGTTTGATTACCTTTAATTTGTTAGTTATATACTTTAGCTTGGGTAAATATAGAAGTAGGAACTTCTAAGTTTTACAATTACTTTTGGGCAGTTGGATATCCATAGAACTGTCAATTACACTGGCAAATTATTCTTGTGTATAGCTACATAAATATGGATATATACATAAATGTATACATTTATTTGCTACATATAATATTGACATAAAGTGCTTTATTTAGGCAGATCATGTGCCAACTAAAATTCAGCAACCCATAGATAGAAAAACATTAGAGGCTTTCAAAAACTATATTTATATCTTAATTCTAGTGAAACAACTCTGTATTTTCATTCCAACCTGTCATCTTCTGTCATATGGCACCTCCCATTCCGTACTCTAAATCTTCATACTCTTGGCTTGCTCTGATCAGACTGTGGGTTTCTCAAATGATGACTCTCTATGTGACTATCACTGGTTTTGACGACATGGTATTGAAATGACTTATTTACTCAACTGAGTTTCCACTTGCCTATGATCTTCTGGCTTAGAATACATCTTACCCCTACCTGGCTCCATATCCCAGAAATCCAGCACGTGTCCCAGAATGACAAGGGGAACTTTTCTTCATGTTTTAATTTGGTCTAATGACTCAAACCTAAAGACAATAGATGACAAATATTATATATATTATATTATTATATAAGTAGGGCTGCTACACATGCCCATAAGATTTAATGAGTTAGGCAAACTGGTCCCCTGACTGCCAACACCCTTACCAGCTCCAGTATGTATAAGAAAATGCTAGGAATTTTAAAAGTGGTTCTTTAATGAAAATACAGAGGAGAAGAAAGTGCTATGGTGCTTTCTCTCATCTAAAGGTGAAGGAAAGAAACCGATATTTCTCCCTCCTCCTGGGGAAACCTGGAAGAACGACTCATAAACACATGGGATTTTTTTTCAAAATGGCAACTGGCCTCTTTGTTCCCATGTAGACTCTTGCTGAGATGTAGGTTGATCCCATGCAGTTACAGCAGCAGGCAGACCATGGGAGTGTTCTCCTGAGAATTTGACATGTATTTATGAAAAGACTTGTGCTTGCTTTTTGCCTGGAAAAGTCAGAAGGAGGGAGAATATCTGGTGGTATACCTTATAGCGGGGCAAGATGATTTATTTGCAATAAGGACAACTGTTACTTTTTTTTTTTATCTATAAGAGCAAAAAGACATAGTCACTGGTGATCAAGTTTACTTCAGCAAGGAAACTGAGCTTTGATTCACCAATGGGCCAAAAGGACCTTAGCAGAAAGAGGCTATGGGTGTATTGTCTGGGGCAGGAACTGAAGGGATCTCATAACATTGACCAGGGTGCACCACTTTGTCAGGAAAAAGTACAATTCAGTAATTGGAGGGGAGGAGGAGTAGGAAGTGCCTTGAAAAAATCTTCCTCGTGAACTCTATGATCAAGGGTCAGTATTTTGATACCTGCCATAGCAGAGGGTACCAATCACCAAGGCTTTGCCCCCATGACTTCACTCCTTCGAAATTCCGCTTCTAACCTAGAGGAGCCCTTTGTTAGAAGACAAAGTCGCAAGAGTCAGGGAAGAGCAATGGGAAAATTAGACAGTTCTAAACATTTAAACGAGTGTGTGATTCTGTGTTTGCTTCACTCATTCAGCATGTTTTTTGGGATTTATACACATTGTTGACGTATCAGTAGTTTGCTATTTTTAATTCTGAATGGTATTCTATTGTACAGATATACCACAATTTGTCCATTCACCTATTGATGAATCTTTGGGTTGTTTCCAGTTTTGGGCTACTATGAATAGAGCTGATAGGAACAGCAGAGTCTTTGTGTAAACATAAGCTTTCATTTTCCTCAGTAAATACCTAGGATTGCCATTTCTGGGTTATATGGTAAGCATATGTGTTTCACTCATAAAAAACTGTAAAACTGTTTTCCAATTTGTACCATTTTACAACACCACCAGCAAATGTATGAGAGTTCCACTTGCTGCGCATCCTTATCAAAACTCGCCATTGTGAGTTTTTTTACCATCAGCTTATTTAGTGAGTTGTGATATTTCATTGTTTGGTTACTTTGTATTACCCGGTTGACTATTGATTTTAAGCACTTTTTTATGTGTTTACTGCCATTAATGCATTTTCTTCTGGGAAATGTTCAAAACCTTTGCGTTGCATTGTATTATTATTGAGTTGTAAGAAGTTATTAAACATATTGGATACAAATCCTTTGTGAGACAAATGTATTACAAATACTTTTTACAAGCCTGTGGCTTGTTATTTCAGTTTTTTAACCATATCTTACAAAAAGAGCAATATTTTAATTTTATAGAGTCCAAATGATCATATTTTCTTTTATGTTTCGTGCTTTTGGAGTCCTGTTTAAGAAATCTATCCCAAAGTTGTGAAAATGTTCTCATGACTTCTTCCAGAAGTTTTACAATTTAGACTTCACAGTTAGCTCTATGATCTGTTTCAGGTTAATTTCTGTGTATGTCAAGAGACAAAAGCCCGGTTTTACTTTTTTTCCAAATTAGTGTCTGTGTTGTTCCAAACACATTTGTTGAAAAGACTATCTTTTCCTCACCTGGGCATGTGTGTCAAATATAAATTAACTATATATGAATGGATTTATTGCTGCTCTATCTATCTATATATTTATCCATATAAACATTCCAAAAAGTCCTGGTTATTGTAGCATTATATAGGTTTTGAAATCAGATACTGTCATTCCTCCAGCTTTTGTCCTATTTTTTTCAGAATTATTTGACTATCCTAGATCTTTTGCATTTCCATATACATTTTAAACCAGGTTCTTAATTTCTACAATCTGTTGGGATTTTGATTGGAATTGTGTTGAATGTGTAGATCAATTTGGGGAGAATTGACACCTTAATAATATTGAATCTTCCAATCTATTAGCATAGAATGCTTCTTTACTTATTTGGGCTCTTTAAAAAATTTCCTCCATCAATATTTTATAGTTTTAATTCTATAGCTCTTACACAGGTTTTATTAAATGTAACCCTAAGTATTTCACATTTTTGAAGTTATTATTGAGTAATAATTATTAAAGTTTGATTTTTAATATTTATTTGATAGTATATGGAAATACAATTGATTTTTGTTTACTGACCTTACATCCTGTGACCTTGCTAGAATTGGTCATTTTTGGAAATCTTTTAGAATTTTCTGCATGGACCATCATGTTAGCGTATAGAAACAGTATTTCTTGTTCCTTTGTAATCTCTCTGGTTGACTTTTGTTTTCTTACCTCATTTCGCTGGTAGGTCCTCTATGTTGAATAGAAGTGGCAGGAACTCTTGTTTTCCATCTACAATATGACTTGTAAGTCTTATGTAGATTATCTTTAAAGGCTGAGGACTCCCCCTTTATTTCTAGTTGTTGAGAGCTATTATCATAAATTGTTTCGTCAAGTGCTTCTTTTGCATCCGTTGAGTAATCATAGGACGTTTTCTTTTTTCATCAGCTAATGTGTATTAAATTGATTTGTCTTTTTTAATATAAAACAATCTTTGCATCTCTGGGATAAATCCCATTTGCACATGGTATATTATTCTTTTTATATAATACCTATTTGATTAGCTAATATCTTGTTAAGGATTTTGTTCATGAAGGATATTAGTTTCTAGTTTTCTTTTCTTGAAATATCTTTATGATTTGGTATCAGGGTAACAGTGCCCTTATAAAATGAATTAGGAAATGATCAGTCCTTTAGTTCCTAAAGGAGTTGGTGTAGGAATGGTAATTGTTTCTTCTCTAAATGTTTGAGAGAATTGACAAGAGAAATTATCCAGGACTAAAGCTTATTGATATAGCTGCTAGGTCCCAGCAAAAGACTAGGGAAAGTATCTAGGCCTGGTTAGTGTGGCGATGGGATATGCGGGCAACGGCATTTCTCTGACCAGGGAGCAGGCACAGAAAATGAGCGACATTACCACACACCCTGCCCTCCAGCAGGGTCTGCCTGGTGCTCAGAGATTGAAGATACTCACTTCCTTATAGATTCAATTATTCTAGCCTGCAGGGAGGTTTTGCCCAATGAGGGGGATCTCTCTGGGCACATGGAACCCTGGAAATCTACAGAGGACATCCACAAATTCTTAGGGAATTAGGAATGAAATGATGAAACAGGCCATCTATGCCCCTGTCTTTGAAGGCCCCAAGCAGGCCACATTTGCTACAGGAAAGAAAACCAAAATCCTCCAGTCTGCCCCCAGCACCCGGCATGGGAAGCTGATATCCGTGCACAGCGCAGTTGTGGGACAAGACATTTATGATGTTCGGCAGTCCATTCCCGATCTGGGGAAACTGCCATATCCCAGGAAAGGATACAAGCTGTGGGAAAGACTCGAGACAGAGAGGGAGCTCAAGAAGCCAAAAGGCCATCCCAATCAGCTGTAGAAGGTCTGGTGAAAGTACCCAGAAGCAAACGTGGTTTGACCTCATTGCTGCCAGGACCCCCACCTGAAAGGATAGACCAACAAGCTAATGCTGTGTTGGCTGGCCTTTGGAAAGCCTTAAAACCTGAATAATAGTTCAGACCTGCCCCACTTGCCCCTACTATCCCTGATGCCCCACCTGCTGCAGCAGAGGCCTCAGGGCTACAGTCCTATTCAGAGTGGGTGCCTCCCATATCTCCGGTATAGGACGCAGGCCAAGATCACCTCCAGGTGAGGCTGTTGGAGGTGATCGGAGGCTTCATGTTAGGGTCACTATTCACTAGTCCCCCAGAAGTAAACGAAACATGATGGCCCTGGTTAATATTGGAGCCAAACCTACTCTAATACATGGTAACCCTCAGAAGGTTTTTGGCCCCCTCAGTGTCATTGATGGTTACAGAGGGCAAGTAATTGTGGTCAGGAAGGTCCCTTTGACGCTGCAAGTTGGGTGTTCTCTCCCACAAGACTAGGAGGTTTTTATCTCTTGAATACCAGAGAACATATTGGGCATTGATACCCTACAAGGTCAGAATCTGCAAACCTCTATTGGTAAATTCCACCTCCAGGTTAGAATAACCAAACCAGTGCTGAGGAACAGGGAACAGGACCAACTGGGAACCGGTAAATCTACTGCCCCACCAAGAGAGGTAATGGTCAAACAATATAAATTGCCTAGAGGACATAAAGAAATAGGAGAAACTGTCCAAGAACTGCACTGAGTAGCTGTTGTATGCCCTGCCCATGGTGCTTTTGACAGCTTGGTATGGCCACTAAAAAAGTCAGATGGCTCATGGCGGATGACTGTTGCCTACCAAGAAGTGAATAAGGTAGTGCCCCCCATCCACACAGCTGTGCCCAGTGTTGCTCCCATCTTAGACACTTTGTCCATGGTCCTGGGAGTGTACCATACTGTAGTCCCTGGTAATCAGGAAGCTGATGCCTTTGTCTAGGTATGAGCCTTGGGGACTGATTGCTTCAGTAGATACAGCAGATTGGGTGTATAGAAAGAGCGGCTGCTGTAGTGCCTGGGTGGGATGGCATATTGCCAAAGATGCTCGATTGCCCTTGAAATACAGTGACTTGGTTAATGCAGTAGCAGCATTCCTGTATGCTCTAAACAACGCCCAAGGCAACTGCCAAAGGAGTCTGGGGCCATCCTCTGCAGTTTCCAACCAATGAGGAATTGGCAAATTGATTATATTGGCTCCCTCCCTTCAAGTAAAGCTTCTAAATGTTTCTTGGTTTGTATGGATGCTGGCCTAACTCAGATTTGGGATGAGTTCATGTGGCTCACCTCAAGTTTATGGACGTTTGAACACTTGGGAACAGTGTTCCCACTTATATGGGAACAGAAAAATCATCCTACGGAGAACCAACTCAATTGCACCATGGATGTGGGATGGATATCACCAGAACTGTGTACTCATTTTGTCAGACTAAAGGATAGCAACTGGTTTGGCATTGACTAATCTTGCCACCTTGGTGTTTTTTGGGTAGGTCCAATGGTTGTGTGGCACAAGTCTTTGGCCATGGCTTCCACTGGGGTGGTTGTGCCACCACACTCTGACTTTTCCCTGGGCACAGGGGAGAATCTGCCTTACGGTAACAAAAATTACCAACCTCACTCTCCTCAAGGCCAGACGGGCATATTCTGTTTTTCAGTGGTCCCACCATGTGGCTGCTGTCTTTGCCCCCTCCCTTGGCCTGGAAGACATTATAGCACACATCAAAGCCGTTACTAAATTCACCCAACAAGCCTTAAGTGATAGCTAACAAAGGCTGTCTTTACTAAACACTGAAATATCTCTAATGAGAAAAGCTGTCTTCCAAAATACATCACCTTGGATGTTATTACTGCCTTACAAGGAGGCACCTGGGCCATTATCCAAACAGAGTGTTGTGTGTTCATACCTGATGAGTCCGCTAATGTATTTTCTTTATTAAATCACCTGAAGATACAAGTGAATGCCCTTAGCAATCCTACCTCCAACCTAAGGGACTTAATAAATAGTGGTTTGGACCATGGGGCTCATAGTGAAAAGAATTGTTACTTATTTTGAGAATCATTACCTCAATCTGTGTTTTCTTTTGCATGAGCCTCTATTGCTGCTGTGGATCTGCCTCCAGCACAGCCAGAGAGCCGCCAAAGAAGCTACCACCACACAGCAAAACCCCAGCTGACCGCTCAGGGCACACTGCAGAAGAGAGGGGGATATGTGATCGTATGAGTGGATCATGACGGGTGGAGTGTTGGAGGAGGTCCCCGAGAAGACATGAATTCTGGTTGACCTGTGGGCTGGACTCCAGCAATCCAAGGCCCCTCGACCCCTTCCCTGTCCTATGAATGTACTTTCTCCCCGCTGTTCCCTTAGCAGGAGCCATTTTCAAGGACGCAGCCTTAAGAGAACAACGTGTTATTGAGACCATCTGGATGCTATGTGCGACTGAACCCAATTAAGGCCTCTGTAGAAACTTTAAAGATTCTGGTGGGCAGGTGCGGAGATCTACTCGTCTTGCAACTGCCGAAGACAAGCCTCGAATGTAAGTTCCCTTGCTTATTAAATCTGTCCCCTACCGATCTGGAGTGGTTTGCCTCTCTCTTCAGTCTCTCTCTGCCCAACGTGTACGGGGGCCGGTTTCATATTTCTCTCCAGGAACTCCTGAGCTTGTGAACAACAGGGAAGGTATTTTATGATGATTCCCAATTATTTATAATAAAGGTATTTATATTTTCTAAAATATAGGTACTCATATGCTATTTTTTCTTTAGCTTGTTTTGGTAATTTGGATCTTTCAAGGAGTTTATTCATGTCAACCAAATATTTGAAATTAATGGCTTAATGTCATTTGTAATATTCCTTCTTTTCCTTTTAATATCTGGTCTCTGTGATTTTTCTCTTTCATTCCTGATATTAGTAGGTTGTTTCTCTCTCTCTATCTTTTTGTTTGTCCAGCTGAAGTTTTCTCATTTTTGATATTTGGTTTTGATTTCATTAATTTTCTCTATTTTTTCTATCTCATTCATTTATGCTCTTATCTTTTATCATTTCTTTTTTGATACTTACTTTGGGATAATATATTCTAATTTTTAAGCTTTTTAATGTGGAAGCTTAGTTCACTGGCTTTAAGTGTTTCTTCTTTTCTAATATAAATATTTAAAGATATGCTTTTTCCTTTAAGCACTGCTTTAGTTGCAGCCCACGCTTTTGATGTGTTGTGGTTTCTGTTTCGTTTAGTTTAAAATATTTTCTAATTTTTCTTGTGAGTTTTTGGTCTTTGACTCATGTTTATATATTGGAAATATATTTTAATTTCCAAATATTTGGGGAATTTCCAAATGCCTTTCTGTTATTGACTTCTAGTTTAATTCTGTTGTGGTTACAGAGCATTTTATGTTTCCAATACGTTTATACTTGTTAAGACTTATTTAATGGCCCATTATATGATTTATCTTGTTGGAATTTGACATACACTTGTAAACAAGGTGTAGTCTGCTAGTGTTATGGAAATGTCAATTAAGTCATTTTGATTGATACTATTTAAATCTTTATACACTTACTACTTTATAGTTATTAATTCTATTATTTATTGAGAGAGGAGTGTGGAAATGTCCAATATTTCTTTTCATTCTGTTAACTTCCGTTGATGTATTTTGAAGCTTTACTTTAAGATATATATACATTTATCACTGTTATGTCTTCTTTATGAATTGACATTCTTATATTATAAAATGTCTATCTTTATCTCTGATAATATGATGCCTTCTGAAGTTTAGTTTAATATTAATGTAAGAATTCTAGCTCTCATATGCTTAAAGTTTGCATGCGTATTTTTCCTATCCTTTAATTTTAATCTCTTTGCATCCTTATATTTAAAACAGATTTCTTATAGACAGCATACAGTTGGTTTTGCACTTTTATTTATTCTGACAATTTCTATATTTTAATTGAGTGTACAGAACATTTACATCTAATAAAACTATCGATAAGGTTGTATTTAAATCTATCATGTTGACAGATGTTTTCCACATGTCCCATCCATTGCTTGCTCCTTTTTCTGTTTTCCTGCCTTCTTTTGGATTCATTCGGTATATTTTACCATTCAGTGTTATTCCCATCATTTACTTCTTAACTATAGTTCTGTGTTTTCTTTTTTCATGATTGCCCTTGGGTTTTTAATATTATGTTTAACTTAGTGTCATCTGTTTTGATATTATATTTTATGGTTTTTGGAACTTCATATATCTCAAGCAGTATTCCTCCCTTTTCCTCTCTCATCCTTTCTCCTATCATTGTCCTAATTATACTTCTATAAATATGCGACAACCTCTAAAATACATTACTGTTATTTTTGCTTTAAAAAGTAAACTATCTTTGAGAAAGTTTTAAAGTGAGAAAAAAACTTAATTGTTGCCACATATTTCCCATTCCAGCACTCTCCATCCCATCGTGTCATTTATCTTTCACCTGAAGAACTTCTTTAACGCTTTTTGTATTGCCAGTCTGGTGGTGATAAATTCTCTAAACTTCATTTGTCTGAAAAATTATCTAATTTGTCTTTGATGGTGAACAATATTTTCACTTGGTAAAGAATTCTATTTTCATAGTTTTTGTCTTTCATCACTTTAAAGATGTCATATTTATTCTGGTTTGTATAGTTCCTGATGAGAGTTTGTGATTATTCTTATCTTTGTTTCTCTATATGTAATTATTTATTTCTCCTGGTTGCCTTTATGAGTTTTTCTTTATCACTGATTTTCAGTAAGCTGACTTTAATATACATTGGAGTGTGTGTAACCGTGTCTATATTTATCCTGCTTTGGGTTCTTTGGGCTTCTTTGACTTATGTGTTTGTTTTAAATCAAATTTGAAAAATGTTCATTATTTCTTCAACTGTGTTGGGGTGTTTTGCTATTGTTGGTTTGTTATTGCTGCTATTGTGATTGTTTCTGTCCTTCTCTTCTTTATCTCTTTTTTTGGAACCCCAAATACACATATTTTAGGCTACTTGATGTTTTTTCACTGGCCTTTTAGGCTCTGTTCATTTTCTTTCAGTCTTTTGTTTTTTCTTTCTGTGCTTCATTATTAATAGATTCTATTGCTATGTCTTCAATATCAGTGAAATCTTCTTCTGCAGTGTCCAATCTGCAATTAGTCTCATTCAGTGTAATTTTCATTTCAGATATTTTACTTTTCATATCAACAAGTTCCATCTGATTATTTTTTTTACTTTCCACTTACATCTTTACTAGGTTCATATTTTCCTTTGAATACTTGAATATAGTTATAATAGCTATTTTAACATTCTTATTGGCTAATTCCATCATCTCTCTCATTTCTGTGTTACCATAGTCAGTTACTACCAGTAACTGTGGTGATATCTAGAGGTAAAATAGGCAAGTGAAAAGAATACCCCTACTGTGGATGATTTAGGGAAAGAGCTTCTAAAAATTTGTAATTAAAAGCAAACTATGATGTTGAATATGAGGACTAGCTTTATTCTACCCTTTGATTCTTAACATTATTCAGCAAACTTCCACATCAATAAAAGTTGATCACAGTAATTCCCAAATAAAAAGAAACCAACTGTTTAAAAAAATAAAACTGGCTGATATTTCTCCTGGTCATAGTTAACATTTTTCTTTCTCTGCATGTCTACTAATTTTTGGATGCTGGTTAGACATTTTGACATTACGTTGTTAAGAGTCTGGATTTTGTTGTCTTTCTTTAGGACCGTTAAGGTTTGTTTTGACAGGCAGTCCTGTTACTAGCAGATCAGTTTCATCCCTTCACTCCTGTTTTGAAACTTGGCTAGAGCATGGCTAGCGTAGCCTCTTATCTAGAGATAAAACCCTCTAGTTTCTCTGTTCTGGCCTGTGGGAACTCAAATATTTCTCCTTCTGATGTAAGTTCAGAGAATTGCTCAGCTTATGACTTTCTGTTCCTTCTTTGCTTGGCTTTATAGTGTTACTTTTCACATCTGTAATCAGTTTATGATGTGCCAAGTTTTCTAGACTAAACAAGACTCCTCAGAATTCCCTCTCTAGCGTGTTTCAAGTTAGAATGGGCTACAAGGGAGACAGCAGCCATCTCATGCACACATCTTCTCCCAGGTTATCAATTAAACAGTAATCTAGATGTTGCTGTGAAGGGATTTTCAGTTGGAATTAAAATCATAACCAGTTAACTTTGAGTTAATCAAAAGAAAGTTATCCTGGGTGGGCCTGATTTAATCAGATAGAAGCCCTTAAAAGAGGGCCTAGGCTCTCTCTAAGGAGAGAGACTCCAAGCAGCAGCTAAGCTTCATATTGCTTTCCTTTTCCTCGGGATCTCCCCTTCCTTACTGCCTGCCTGTGGATTCAAGCTTCAGCTCAAGCTCATAGTTTATAGTTGGCTTGTGATCTTCCTTTCCTAACTGTCTGCCCTGTTTTGGGTTAATTTTGTCAACTCCCTAAATTTCATAAGCCAATTCTTTGTAATATTTTATATATTATATAATATATTATATTACTGTATTTTAAATTATATCCATATATACACACATATATACATACACATTATATATGATATAATACAATATAATATAATACAGCCCCATCCCAATAATTCTACTTCTCTAGTTTAACACTGACTGAAATAACATCCTTTGTATAATACTTATTATATACTAAAAGGCATCTCTTTTCAAATTTCTTGAGCTCATTTCCTGTGTTGCTCCCTCTTTTTATGGAACTCTGCCATGCAAATTTCACCTGCTTTAGCATCCTGAAACTCTGGCCTTGGTCTCCTCAACTCAGCAAGACTATAGGATTCTATCTGGATTCCTCCTTCCTGCTAATAATTGCTTCCACTCAGAACACCAAGACTGTTGTAGGTTTGTCTCATCTTTTCCCTTTTATGAAATATCACATCTTACATTGATTTTTATTCAATGTCTGAAAAAAAACTTTTTCAAATATTTTGCTTAGTTTTCTAGTTGTTTAAGATTGGGAGGCAAAGTTCTAAATAGTTATTCCAACAAGGCTGAAAACAGAAATCCTTTGTCTAGATTTTTTTTTAATTTTAAATTTTTTATCTAAGGACTTTATGTTTTTAGAGCAATTTTAGGTTCACAGCAAAACTGAGAGAAACGTATGGAGATTTCCCATATATCCCCTTCCTCTACACATGCATAGCCTTCTCCTTTATCAAGACCCCCCACCAGAGTGTTACTTTTGTTACAGGTGATGAATGCATATTGACATATCATAATCTCCCCAAGTTCATAGTTTACTTTAGAGTTTGTTCTTGGTGTTGTACATTCTATGAGTTTGGATGGTCTAGACTTTTTAGTACCTGGAAGTTAGACTGTCCTTAGAGCTGAAGTTTGCCATAATCTGCCCAATACTTGAAAGCACTGGTGAGGAAAATAAAATCCGATTATGCCCTTCCAAGTTCATCTGATTCAATTACCCAGTTGTGTATCTTACCTGGTACATAGTATACTCTCAAAAAATTTTTGTTGAACTATACTGAGTTATGCTTCCAGCACTTACCTAACATAGCACCTCATATGTAATTAATTTAAAGCAGTAGAATCTAGTGGTTAAGAACTTCTTAAGAGCTAGATAAAATCATCTTTGAATTGCAGTTCTTTATTTGCTAAATATATGAGTTAAATGCAAAAATTAACTTTTAGTAGCCTAATTTTCTCCATCTGAAATAAGATAGTTAGGACTCCAACCTCATTGGGTTGGTATGAAATTAAATAAAAGAATGTTTGCAAAGTTCTTAGCACTGTAAGTACTCAATTTAGTTTTGAAATCCTTAGTATATTTTTATTTAAAAAACAATAAATATTTAAATAAAATTAACATATTTGTAAAAGCTCTTCTCCATTTTTGATGACAGAGAAAAGAGGTCCCCAGTTGTTTGGAGGTTTGGATGAGATATTGTAACTCATCTAGATGAACCTCTTGTCAGATGCTTGAAACTTAATCCAGCAGAAAATTGAACTTAAACTGATTTATGCAATACAGACTCTAGACTGACCAAGGCAGTGTAAGAGAGAATTATTTAATGGTCCTTACATGTAAGTCAGAACTCTAAGTGCTTTACATATGTGTAATCATTTAATATTATTTACAAGCTTATGAAGCAGTATCTAGTAAGATCTGCATTTTACAAATAAGGTAAATGAGACACTTAGTGGTTAAGCACCTTGCCCAAGGTAAGGGTCACAAAGAAATTGGCAGAGGTAGGAATGAATCCAACTATTCTGGCTCCCAAATCCATATTTTTAGCCATAATACGATAATACAATATCATTTTATTAGTTGAGAGACCTTAGTCTAGAGAGAGGTGAAAAAGATTGTGTAACCTGTTTGACTGATTGGGAAAATTGATGTAGCTCACTCTATCTATCTACCTATCTAATCTATCTATCAACCTACCAATCCATCTACCCATCTATTAAATCTACCTATTTTGCCAGCAACGGTAGGGATACAATATAGAGGAGAGTATAATAATTCCAAAAGTTCCAGTCTTTTATTTTTAATATGATGTACATATACTCCATTCAGTGAGTCAGTCTCTAAAAGTTTACTACCTACTTATTCAACCCTAGACACTGGATTAGTTCCTTGAAAGACAGAGATTTGCAACAGGCTTCCTGCTCTTGAGGAGGTTCAGTCCTGCCCCATAGACCAATGTTTTTGAAATTGTGCATCATGACTCATCATTTAAATTTTGAAAGATAGAATTAAAAAGTCAGAGTTCTTCAGACTTAATAAGTGTAAGTGTTATCTGGTTTTATGTGTCTATGTGTGGGTTAGTGTTCTGTGTGCACTGGTTCATGGTATAAACTATGTTTCTTAATATAGGGCATGTTCCAAAATATTCTAGAATGTCTTCATTAAAACCTAGTCAACCAAATCTTTAGACCTCTCCCGAACATTTTACTTCTTATCATTCTATTGCATTTGCTTGAGGAAAATAGCTGTATCTTATATTCTCCTTTTTCCCTTCTGGCACACATTCTAGTAATTTGCTCAGGGTAGCTGCTTGATGCAACTGGTTGTCTTCTTGATTAATGAAGAAGTATTTTATTTGGAATTATTGGTGTTCCTTATTGATTGATGTCTACTTTCCTTAGATTTGTTTTAGAAGTCATTTAAACAATATGTTTGACTTTGTGGAAAGAAAAACAAGTGGTTGGTTGACCAAAATTTTGAGTTTTTCAACTAATTTATTTTCTTCATGGAGACGGAGCCCAAGCCTTCCTTATGAGTAGCCATCACAAGGCAATAACTCTTGTTCTCTAACTTTATTAAAGTAGATTTGTTTTGTCAATGTTGAAGCAAAATGGGTTTGAATAGTATTATTAAACCCTAAGCTAAGCAATAGCTTTACCATCAGACTTTATGCTTTGTGGTTGCAGCGTTTTATGGATTTATTCTCCTTGCTGTCAGCATAAAAAAAGACAAGCTGGAAAAGGCTACATTAACTGAAGACCACAAGATTTTGGACATGCAGACGACCCAACATGAGGGAATCTGGGATAGAAATTTCATGTGTGTGGAACAATTTCATTAGTTTCTCATGCTTCTTACCATCTCTTTCTCTTTACCTCTCGAACTTGTGCAGGCACATAAAGATATGGAATGGTTTCTACCATTTTCTCTGAACTAAAAACATCCTCTGGTACCTAACCTCTATGGAAAATATGGGAAGAAATAACCAAAACAAACAACGTGTTCTCTATGGGTTTAAGAAAATGGGATAGAACAACCTTTGTAGGAAGTTCAGGACTTTTCCACAAAGAATGACTGTGTAGTTAATGTTCACATACTCACTCTTAACCTAATTTCTTTCTTTTCTAAACTTATTGATAGTCATCTGGAAAAGCAATTCTTCAAAGAAGTTATTTATGTTACAGAACACTCCTTAACTCATTTTCACTGCACTTTAAAATGATCCTTTGAAATTTATCTATCTAACTGTATATGTAATCGATTCATTCATTCATTCATTCATTTACTGTTTTTAAACACACCTAAAGGAAAAAGAAAACCTCAAAAAGCTTAAAAGATAGCAATAGCATTCCTCTATGCTTAATTAAATCTTTCACAAAGTTTTCTAAGAAGCTACTTATATAAGCATTTATCCTGGGTAATAGTGCATAAATATAACTTAAGACAAAAGCCACATTCACACAAACATCTTTCAAAAACAGACTATTAGAGAGCACCTGAGGGGCCCACCCCGTGGCTGAGTGGTTAAGTTTGTGCACTCTGCTTCGGAGATCCGGGGTTTTGCTGGTTTGAATTGTTGGCAGAGACATGGCATGGCTTATGAAGCCATGCTGAGGCACCGTCCCACATGCCACAACTAGAAGGACCCACAACTGAAAATACACAACTATGTGCCGGGGAGCTTTGGGGAGAAAAAGGAAAAATAAAATCTTTAAAAACAAACAAAAAAGAAAGCCCCTGGAAATAGTAAAAGGTAGCTCACATTGGTGTGATTTTTATTGTTATATTTTAAAATTGCTTCTTAATAAAGTCAATTCAGTTAATACAGGAAGAAGAGATGGAAATTTGTTTACTATAGCTTATCTATTTCTAGGGGCTTGGGGAATTAATTTTGGTTACTCTCATTTGTTGTTGAAATAAGTGTGTATATAATACAGCATCTAAAGCTATCTGTAAATACTACTTTAGGTCAGAAGGAATTTTCCTACTCGTCTTTGTACTATTAGGCTTTTTGAAAAATGAGTTTCACTTATATTGACATATTATACATTGGCCACCAAGTTAGACCCAACGGTGTTTAAAATAAGATCCTTTCTGAGCTCTACTTAGACAAACAGTGGAAAGATGAAATATGTTTTAGCTTTAAATTCTTAAATGTGTTTCCATCTATGTCTACATGTAACTCAGACTCTGGGTCAATGCAGCATGCTTGTGAGTATTTCTGTCACATACATGTTGGGGTAGGATAGTAATATTAATTTGGGGCTGTTGCACTAAATCAATCTACTAGTGTTTTAACCATCAGGGATGCCATTTCTCTTTAAAATGACCCTTAAGACAATAGTCTATACCTCCTCTTGCTTGACCACAAGATTTTCCGTCTTTGTCAGATTCCTCTCCCCAGGGATTTCTGGGCGATACCAACTAATGTTTCTGTGTCTCACAAATCCATCCTGGTTGTTACTTGTCCCAGCTCCTGTATCTATAGCCCATAATATTCCCAAAGGAACTCCAACTAACAATCTGTCTTCTTATGTCCTGGCTTTCTAGACAAGATGTCGTGCTGGTCATCTTATCTCCCATGAGTGCAGGGGCTTTTGATCTTGTCTTTACTACCCTAAATCCATCTATGCCTTCTCCATCCTCTTTGAAACAGGACAGAGAGAGGAAAAACAACAAAACTGTTTACCTCTTGCTCCCAATTATCAGCCCATTCCCTGGCTAACAAGATAATAATTGGCAGAGATATAGCATGTCCTTCAGGAAGACATTTTACATTGTTATGCTTATGAGTTTAGCTCACCAGGGTTAGGGTTGTCAGATTTAGCAAAGAAAACTGCTTATACTTATATAAAAAAAAATATTTGTTTTCACCTGAAATTCAACCAAGCATCTTATATTTTATCTGGCAACCCTAACTAATTCAGAGAGTCTTCTTGCTAGTACTGGTTACTTTTTAAAAAGACATTTTGAATAGCCAAAAATAATCAAATTAAGAATAAATCTAGCCTAAGAAATCTAAGCCTTCATCTAAGGAAAGAGAGAAATTGTTTGATCCTTAAGACTAACAGTTTTCCATCATCAGCTGTCAATGGTTCCAGGATATTGGAGTGAAATTTCAGGCCAGGTTGCAAATGGCTTTTATCCTTTCCTAACTGGTAGTTGTGTGCTTAGTGAGAAACTTCCCCTGAAGGTAGTACCCCGACCTTGGGGATCTTTCCTTGTTTCAAGGTTAGTTATACAATGATTTCATCAGATTCTCCTTTACAGAAATCCGAAGGAGTGAAGAAGGTTAATCCCCCCCACATTCTCCAGTTTTTGCCACCTCCAGTCCAATCATAAGGAGTATATAAACCATACAAAAATTTGCATTCACAATACCTTCAGCACTGTCCAAATGGGAGGAGAATGGAATGGTAAAAAAACCAGGTTTACCCCAGTATGAAAATGCCTTCAGGTCTAATCTAAATTAATGGACTTCCCAAATACTGAAGCCCTGAGTTCTTTAAGAATTCTTTGCCTGGAATGATGCAGGGGGAGGGGAAACCAGTTTTTGAGGGTTAGCTGTAAAATTTTCTGCACTAGTGGTACTTGGTGAATGTGGATTAATTCTGCATTGACAAAACAGAGACTCTGCTCTGGCCTGGATCACAAAAATCAGCAAAGTGTTTTTGTAACCTATTTACTGTCAGATTTTTATCAGTGTTGAAAGGCTTTAACCATCAAATTAATTCAAATCTGCCTTAGCATCTCTTCACCTCAAGATTAAAAATATTCACAATATGGTGTTACAGAATGTTTTTGCATGTTTACCTTACACTCAATTTACCTAGTTCAGATTTTGCTAATGCAACCTTTTGATCGGCTAACTACTGAAGCATTAGCTCTGTTATCTATTGCCTCAAAAATTTGTAGCAGAATCTGAACCTTTGACCCCATCCTGGCAAAGTAGTAATTAATGTCAGATACATTTTGATAACACTATTAAGATTGTTTTAAATACTTGAGCAGCTAATTAGAGAGAGTAGTTTCCTGTATTTCTTTACTGAGCATCGTCCCAGAGTGAATATTATCTTTCTGATTAAACACAACGAAATCCCTAACACTTCAGGAAAATAATCAAATAAAGCATATTTGGGTATAGGATTTGTTTATACAGGGAACATACTTTACAAAACATCAATTCCTTCTCCTCTGCCATTCAGAGAATGAAATGGCACTTTGACCCACCACATTCTTTACACAATGATGGCACTGTTTTTGTTTTGAGAAGTTATGAAACTCAACTAAGGTCATTGTTGGGTCCTGCCATCTCGTACAAGATTAATTTCTCCAATATATTTTGTGGGTGTAGAGAGGATCAGAGGAGCTGTGTAGGTCATGTTAGTGTCTAATGAAATTTTCCTTTGACACCTGCTGCCGATCCACATTTTTTATGAGGAAGTGTTGCTTAAGCTTGATGAGCCAGAAATATTTTGTCTGCTACATTATTTACTTGCAAATAAATAAATCCCAGAAAGTTTATTATTCCAAGATTTGATAAATACTAAACTAAGGCTGAGAAATGAATACATATTTTGCTATCAAACACTTTTTCAAGATTTCACATTAATTAAAGCCTCAGATGCATTTGGCAAAGTTATTAAAGTAATTTTAAATGCAAGAATTTAGACTGTCAACACTTGGTCAAAGTAATCTTCAGTCTTTAATAAATCTCATGACTACTTCACACAGTATTATTGGATTTTTTTCTCTTTAAAGTGGATGTAGTATTCAGGGTATTTTCTTTTCCCCTCTAAATGCAAACAATAAATGGCTAAGAAAAACAGGTTAACTTTAGTTTGAAACTTTCAAATTACTACTATTTTGAGTATTTTGAAAACATATCTCCAAAATATGAATTGAATAAGTAAGTATACTGTGTCTTAAATTTCAACTATTACTAAGGAAAATTTTTGTCATTTTATGTTAGAAAAGGAAATGGTGATGACTGGCTTCTACTTAACCACCATATTGGTTTCATCCACATTTCCAAGATGTACTCACTTCTGTTAGAGTGAGTAGATGCTGGCACATACTCTGGTTCTTTCTATCCTGTCTTTGAATATGTGACTCACCTTATCTAACAATTCCTCACATTCCTTATCTAATTGTCACATGGCTTCACACTAAGTGTCTAGTCAATATTTCAAAGGAAGCCATCAGTGTGGATTGAGGTAAGGAGAGGAATGGTTCTAGAAGTCTTCTGATTTACCTACAGGAAATGGGCTTCAAAATACCCCGGTCTTCTGAAACTCATTCACATAGGCTGGCCAAGGTGAAAATCTGTGGAACACACAAACACACACGCGGGCGCGCGCACACACACACACACACACACATAGAGGACTATTTATTGGGTGGAATAGGCAAAGAAGCACATTTACTCAATGCCTCATCTCTATTCTGCATCAAAGGCCTGAATCGGTGTATTTCTGATGAGACTTTCTGCTTTAGACTGTAGGCAGACTGGCTTACCTCTTCCTCTCTGTTTCATTTTCAGAAGCTGAACATACTATTCACTATTTCATTTCTCCCACCTTTACTGTTGTGTTTACTTATCATTAACTTATGTATCCTGAAATCTGCTAAAAATGGAGGTTTGTATGGGATGCTGAGGTTTTGTTTTTTTTTTCATACAAGGTCATGTCTTGCTGAGAAGTGCAAGAGTCACATTTTTTGCTTTTAATCTCTTAGTACTTACAATTTAAAAAGAACCACACTTGCTCTATTCTGACATATTTTAAGGAGAGATTGACACAAAGAAATCTTCAAAAAACTCTTATATTGAGTTATAAGTACAAGGGTTGTGATGACTGCCCAGTAATAAAGGTGAGGTTATAACTTTATTTCTTTATCCTGTTCTGAGACATCATATTGCAGTGGAGAGAATGATAACAGGAAGCCCAAGAAACTAGGTGGCCATGAAACTATAAGGACCCTATTCTGGAAACAGCACTTAGGACTGCTGAATTCTAAGTTCCTCACCAAGAACTAAGTGGCAGAAATGAGAGGTCTAATTTAGTTGTTTAATTTCCATGTAGCTTTCACTACCGATTATACATCTCTAAAATGGGCACAATAACACCTACTTCACAAAGTCTGTGAGAATTGAATAAAGTTTGATATAATGATATCTAGCACAGTTTGGACGAACTGTACATTTTTATAAATGCCATTTCTTTTTAACTAAGGCCATTTAATATCCAACTCTGTTGCAGCTTCTTGGTCCTTCTTGGTTCCTCTTTCCCTCCACTTTTAGGAAATACCCCATGAAATAAAGCATGATTTTTCAGGAATCACTACCTAAGATTACAACATGATAATCTTGTTTCTATTTCATGCATGATTTTTCATGCACATATCTATCTATCTATCGTCAATCTATCTAACTATCTATCTAAAAGTTCTTTTGGAACATAATGGAGAATAAATTATAAATAAAAACAAGCAAATAAATGTACTAATAATGAAGTCATATTAACTTCTTTAGGCTTTGATAGAACTGGCTGTCACTGTAAGATGTATGAAGTCTAGCATTTCTCTTCTAAATATTTGCATATTACAAGTAAGAAGTGAACCTGTGGCTAGGCAGTGTGCATTTAGGTGGGTATAGATTGTGGTGACTAATAGCACAACAATAATTAAGAATCGAACTCTGAAACAGATATTTGCCTGTTGTTATGAAAGTATGTGAAGAAGCATTTAGAGTTTATAAAGAACAGTGGACTCAATGTTTTAACATGGCCAAACCCAGTATTTTACTGAATTTAGAGTCTCAATGATATGAGGGAATTAACACTGAATGACAGTTTTAATGGTACAATAATAATAAAAATAATTGAATCATAGATTTATTTTGAGCATGCATTATTTATCATTCTACTGAAAGTGTGCATTACGTTACTTACTTTTCATAACAATCTTGTGAAGCAATTTTTATCTCTATTTTAGATAAGGAAATAAACTTAGAAAAGTTATGAAAATAATGTAATGTCACACAGCTCATAAGTGATGGATCTGTGTTTGGAACTCAAGTCTGTGTCTAAACTTTGATTTCTCTTCCCTAAACTTTCATTTATCTTCACTGACTTTTGGATTGGTCTTGAATGCTGTAACATTTTAAGCAAATTGCTAGGTTTGTATATAGCCTGCAAAAGATCAGGATCCCGATCTTTTTTGTAAAGAGAAGCATCAAAGCCTTATTTAAAAATCTTTGTTAGACAAACAGACCTACTTCTAATAAGGGGTTCTCTCAGCTGGGAAAGGAAAAGTCAAAGTAAAAAGGGAGAGCCTAAACCATGCAGAGGAAAATTGCTATTGCTGGAACCGACATAAAGGTTTTATTAGAAAGCACAACATAAAGTTTAGAAAATACAGCTAGATTTAGATAGGAAAGACTGAAAATTATTAAAACCAGGAAACATATTTTATACAAATAGAGGAAAGCCTTTTTTCTTTCTTCTAGGTTTTCCATCTTGATGTACAAACATGGTTTATGTTGGAAACTGTTTTCATCTCAGTTATTTTGGTTTCAGGTATAGCACATTAAAACTCATCCCTATCCTGGACCGTTTCCTTTCCAGTCAACCTCAGCTTTCAATGAGTAAAAAATAACAAAGTCTGCGCGAGAATATAGAAAACAAGGAGATAAAGGGCTAATAAGATCTTTTTCCTTTACAAAAAGGCTTATACAATGATTGGAGCAGACATCAGGAAATTAGACCAAATGTTAGTGTTAAATCCATTAGCCAACCTACATTCTCCAGTGAACAGTGACATAATTTTTAACAGTTTGGGTGAAAAAATTAAATATGTGGCTAGGATCTTTAATTCCTTTGTGGGTTACTCCCTTAGTAAGTATTTGCTAAAGTTTCACCATATGTACTTCCTTGGCTCGCACTTCAGATCACGTGTAAAATTTATTTAACAGGCATATTCTCAAAACAGTTTAAGCCATGAGAGGTCCTCTTCCATTTCCTTGGTAGGTTTTTATTCCTTGTTATTTATTTAGGGTTTAGAGAACTGTGTGAACGTGTGCGTGTGTTTATGTGTGTGTGTGTAAATGAGTTTTGTAGGCAATTTTAGGATTATTTAGAAAACATAAACATTCAATTATCTAGCCTGTCATTCCTTGGATTGAAACACTTTCTTCAAGTTAAAAAAACACAGTTTATCAAAATCAAAGGAAAATATGTGGAAGAGAACTATTTCCATTGTTAACCAAATGAAGTTGGACTTTAAATTTTACCTCTACTTAAGCAATGTTTTGCAAATCAATATCATCCAAAAGAAGCCATGCAAGGTCAAAAATTGGATTTTTTTTTTCCAGAAAATAAAACCCTTCAACTGTTTTTTGAACCTGATGGTCAGAACAAAACATTAGCCTTACACGCTAGGAAGCTGCTTACCATGTAAAGTGGGAAAATCTCGTGGGTTTACATGCACACTGGGTCCTGTTTCTAAGGAGAATCTTCCCTTCTCTAACATAGGCAGAACTCAGGGAGGACGGAATACGTGGCTCCCAATTAAACTGCATACAGGATGCAATTTAAAGGATACTCGATGGCTTTCACCTGTCCAGATTCTTGCTTGCGCAGCCTGCCATGGTACTCAACCATCATTATGAAAGAGAGATTCTTCTTGAATCTAAACATCTAAAATGGATTGGTTTGATAGTCAGCTGAGGCCAAGTCTCTTCCAGAATATGACTTGGAGGGGGTGGAGGGAAGTCATTCAAAGGGCATCTTGAGGTAAAGACTGAGGCTGAGCGGAAAACACAAAAGATATTTTGGGCTGGTTGGCAATGTGACTCAGGGAAAGCCTTAAGTCTGATGTTTAGTTATCCTGATGTGGATTCTCAGTGGAATCCATAACTGACACTTAGAGGCAAGGGTTACTCTTTCACATCCTGGGCAGAAAGCGCACACTTAACTTTGAGGAAAAATTATGGTGGAAGCAATTCTTTGAAGCCATTCCATTGAAAGTTGTTGCAATTTCAACACTATGTTGATATTGCACGTCTTTCGGCATCTGAAAGAAGGCTAGTGGAATACAAGGATGAGCCAAGTCCAGCTCATGCGTATATGATCACTCTGGTTTATTCAAGAGCAAAAAGAGAATTTTATTTGATAGAAATCCAGTTCACTTAAATTTAAACAAAAGAAGTGAATTTATTGGCTCATGAAATTGGGAGGTCCAAGAAGGTGCAGCTGATTTTCGGCATGTCTCAACCTAAATGTTCAAATATGGTCGGGCTTGATCTATTGGACTCTCTCCTTCCTTTTCTTTGATCTAGTTCCTTTTATGGTTGGCTGCAGAAATGGCCATTGGAAGCTCAGGTCTATAGCATCCCTATATCTATGATTCCAGAGAACAAAAGGAAATTTTCTCTGTCTCTGTGTCTGTATCATTCTCCCCGAGAGGACTTACATTGACACTTTGTTTTGGTCCTAACCTAGCTTTAAGCTTTGTCTCCACAATGAAGCTGTGCAAGTGTGGAAAAGGCCTTAGTTTATTTCAATACCAGAAAAAAAACGTGATGAGGAGACATTGCTGAAAATGGTTTTTGGCAAATGTTCAGATCTTTACTTCAATCACGGTCACAAAAATGGCTACATGCTGATAACTGACATTTTATCAGAGTTTCGCCTGATCTGACAAGTTCTTACCCATAGACAAATGCTCGGGAGAATTCCATTAACTGTTAGTATGCCTCTGTCAATCTCCATGGGTATCTGCTACTAAAATGATCTTTTTCATTCAAAATTGAGAGTTTTAAAGCAAAAATAATGGTAAAGAGCATAGATGCCGTTTTTTCTTTCTGATTGTTATAAAAAGGGATGTAAACTTTATACATTTTTGAAGTATTTGAGCAAGTTTACTGTTCTCTTTGACTTTCCAAACTATTTAGACAAAAAGAAAGCATGACTGAAAGAAGGAAAAAGGTGGTGAAACTGAGTCCAGAAACCAAAGAAGGCTTGACTAAAGTTTTTGTCAGTACAGGCACACTTTAAGGAAATACAGATAAATTAGCCACAAAGCAGGTTAATCAGTGAAATAACTATTGTGTAATATACACTACTTTTAAAAATACAGTTTTTGAAATGAATTTAATCATGGATTAAACTTAAAATGTTGAAGGCAGGGCAGAAAAATTTAAAATTTGGAATTACAATTTATTGAGAAAAAAAGAATGAAAAAATTGAAATAGAAACCTAGTGGGAACCAATGGGGGGAAAATAGCATTTAATTCACAAAAAAAAAGCTTACAAACACACACACACACACACACACACAAATTTCCGGGAGCAAACCCATCACATAAAGAAAACATCCTGTCTGTGATGTGCTTGCTCCAAAATATGGAGAGAGAGCAGTAGTTTATCCAGGCATCCAAAAGAATGCAACTCTTGCAAATGATGATATTTGACCACTTATTCTTCAGCTCCATAGAACACTACTGAATGTGATCAACGATGCTTCAGAAGAGCTTGTGTGTCACTGGAATTATGTTTTATTTGCAATAATTGACTCTATTTGGCTTGTGTTCCAGTTTTTAAGAGACCACAGTAGAAGGCTCTTGATACATGTGATCACTAGAGCCCATAATGCATCTAATTATGCTGTATTTTGCAATGGTGAGTCATTTTTAATCTGAAGCTATGACCTTTTTTTGATGTATAATGATAATTTATAGTATAGGGAGGCTTTGAAACAACTGAACACAAATGCTAGGTGACTTATTCACAGTTGTACAAGGATAGAATACATGGTGATTTCTTAAATGTATTCATTCTATCTTTATAGAGGTGCTAGAGGGAAATTAACTGTGGAAGCATCAATCAATCAATATTGATAAAGGCCTTACTGGGTTTACAGTACCATGATAACTACTTTTCACAAAATGAGAGAAACATAAGATATGATGCCTTTAAGTATGCTAAATTTTATCATACTGTCAGCAAATGCAATTTCTATTCACTAAAGTCACTGTCCATCATGGGCTGGAAGGGAGGGAATTTAAGCTGAGCCTTGAAGAGTTTGCTGTATTTAAAGAAGCAGAACACATGGGTCTCATAGACGTGAAGGCATAATATACAAAGATAAGTGGTAGATACGGGAACGCATGTGTGGGGAAGAGGCATGGGATGAGGAGGAAGAGAAAAATGTATTGTTTAGATATGGCAAGCTTGGCTAGGTAAGAACGGATTAGATTAAGGAAGGCTTTCAAATTCGCTTATGGAATTTGGAATTTAGATTTGATGCAATAAGCGAAATAAAAGCATTTGTCTTTCTGGGTAGGAGAATGATATTTGGACAATCATAATGGGCAATGATATTTTTCTGAAGGATATAGCAAAGCATGAAATATGTATTAGAAGAAAAATAGAGGGTATACATATAGAAGGAGGTTTAAAGATTACTGTACAAACTATTAAGGATTTGGATAAGATGGCAGTCAAATTCAGATTGAACAATAAATTGAAACTCCTACTGTTAAAGCAGTTTAACTTAGTACCATCATCTGTAATAAGGACATTTTTAACAAAGTTTGTTATGAAGGAAATTCTTATGAAAAATTCTATTTTTGACTAAATTTAATGCAAATATCAGAGCTGTGATTTTAAAGAAAAATCTTCCCGTGAATGTGTCTGAAATATTGGAGAGAAAGGAGGGGAACCTATTTTTTCAAGTCCAGCAGTAGGAAGCTTTTTGCACTGATTCTCCTCATACCAAGCATTTAGCCACAGGCTAAGTCAAGACAAGAACTGAGATTTCGATAGTGCATTTGCGACGTAGTTCACTTCCTAATTAACAAACCAGAAATTCACTGTTAGGCACAAACAACTGATTTGTGGGATCTGCTGTATTTTCCCTCCTGGGCCCCTCACTACTGCACCCTCTGGGAACATTCAGTTTACCTCTCTAAAAATCTTAAAGATTTCATGTAACTTTTTAAACTTTATTTATTTTCAACTAGTTTTTTGCATACTAGAAGCCACTGCCTTCAACATTGGAGACAACTTGATGTTTTAATATCTTGACTTACTGGCAGTTAAATTTAAGCTGTGTCGATGAAAATAATCCATAATCAATCTATAAATGAAAATTTGGGAGAGTTTATTCTGAGCTAAAATCTGAAGACCATGGCCCAGGGCCTTTCTTCCCAAAGGAAGGAAGGGCACCAAAGAAGTGAGGTATACAGAGTGGTTATATACCCCCAAACAGGATGTTTCACATATGATTGAAATGTCCCTCCCACAACAGTCACAAGATTGCCCTGTCGGCACAGCACTTGATGGACACAGCAGGTAGTGGGTCTGCTGTCTCAGCAGGCGCATCAGGAAACAAGTCTATTGTCTCAAGCTGGGTGGTCACAGGTGAGTTTAGCCATCAGTTCCTAGCCTAAGGAAAGATGCTTAATCCTTAAGGAAATGCCCATGTTGGGAGGGGGAGGGAAGTTGCACCTTTATCTCAAGGGCCTTTGTTCTTGCCATAGGGAATATCTAAAGCAGATATACAAGGCATGCTCAATGGCCAAGGTCAGGCCCTTTTAGAAAAACAAGGTCAGGCTGAATTAGGTTTACACCAAATGGCTTCCTCATCTTCTCCAATATATCCTATTGCTTGCCATTTTTATTTGTCAGCTGTATGCCACATGGGAACAGGCGAGTAACCAGGAATTGTAAAGGACTTTAAAAATATACCTCTCGTGAGAGTAAAGATGATAATCAATTTCGTGGTAAATGCAAAGACAAACTACATTTCTCTCTTTTCCTTTCCCTAATTCCAAGCAAACTGTATTAAAACAACACCCAAGCTTGAATGAAATTTGCAGGACTTTAAGACTTAGTAGATTTGGTCTCCTTCAATGTGCCAGATAGTTTACTGTTATCCGATTGCATATGTACAGCCAAATGAAAACAGAAAACAAACTCTTTTGGGTCGTTTCAGGAGACATTTACAGTAATTATCCCAATGGGTTATTGCTGTCAATCTTCTTGATAGGCTGTGGGAATATCAGATAATTATGCAAAGATGAGTGTTTATAAAAGAAACAGTTTAGAGTACTCAATATCGATTTGAATAGAATGCTAAAACAAATGTTTAATATTGATGTTCCTTTAGGGTATGTGAGTCTTGAGTAACACTAGGAGTCACTAAAGTATCCAAATTAAATTTGTAAATAGAATATTTTCATGGAGATTTCCAGTTCTAGCAATTGTTGGCATGGCGATTGGTGATACTCAAACACAATACTATTATAAACAACAAATTTAGCAAAAGACCAAAGCAAAATAAAATTCAGGTAAATGTAATTTTCTCTACAATGTGGACTCTATAAACTAGTCAGAGTGATATAACAAATAACTTTTGAATTGAGCCCATGCTTTCACACCTTGGACCTTTGCTATTAGCGTTTGTCTACCAAGGAAATCTTCTTCCCATTTCAGCTTCTCAAATTCTCTTCATCTTTTAACTCTCAACTAAAATACCGTCTTTCCTGGGAAGCTTTTTTTAATGCTCCTATCAGAATATGATGTTCACCAGGCCTGTCCTGAAATGATTTTGGTGCCTGCCTTACACTTGCTTTTAAATTATTAACGATGATGGCGGAGGCCGATATTGTGTCTTACTCTTTTTCTTTTTAATTTCTTGTATTTCTGATACCTGAATAAGAGTCCCTTGGAAATACAGGTGTTAAATAAGTATCTGGCAACTGGAAATCAACTTAACTGCAAATCATTGACAAAAACAAGAGCAGCTCTGAACTGTTACTTAACATGTTACATATCCACGTTCTTTTCTTTTTGTACTTTAGTTACAAGCTAGAAATGCAGCATCTGCCAAATATAGCATTTGTTGTTAACTTTGAAAAGATACACTCCAGAGCTCCCATTGTTTCTGGCTCATAGCGTGCTAGTAAGAGCATGGATTTAGGGGTCAAACCAACTTATTCCTGTGTGCCAACTTCACTGGTTGCTAACGACAATTACTTAACCGCTCTAAGATCAATTTTTCTCATATGTGAAATGGGAGTTGAAAGAGTACCGATTTCCAAGGCTGTTCTGAAGATTAAATGCACAAATGCTGGCAAGTGGCTTCACACATTGCTGGTATATATCAAATGCTCCACAAGAATTAGTTGCCTCTCAGGCTTTTGAGGGATAGCTGAGTATTCAAATTCTTCTCTGCCTTACTCATGTTTTTCAACCTTGCTCATTTCTAAATTTTATCCTCATTTTGCCTTGGGATCTCAACAGGCAACATATTTCCAGACTATCAACCCTTTTCTACCACATGAGCGTAAGAAGAGGGACATCTTGATAAACTTCATTAATTTCTTATTTCTCTTCATAGATTTCTCCAGCCTGGATCTGAAGACATTAAGGAAGTGATGACCGTGTTTGAAGGAGTGGCAGATAAGGAAAACAAGGAGAGGGGGATGGGTGATATGTTGGAAATTTTACGTTGATTCAAGATTAGTTGACCTTAGTTTAAATCTCATATTTTTCTTCTCAAATGATTACATAGTTTCCTACTTAATAATGACCAGTGCAGAAAGGCTGAGAGACCTTTGAAGTTCAATTGATAAATTATCTCCAGACCTTGTAAAACTATCACCATCCAGCTGGCTTACTGTATATTCAAATTCAATTTGGGACAATAAGAAAATTGTGGCCATGTGTCGACTTTAGTGCTGTGTGTGTGTGTGTGTGTGTGTGCATGCGTGCACATGGGGTGCATATGCATGTATGATTGTTAGTAGTATGTGTGTGTGTATCTGATTGGAAATACGGCCAGATGAAAAAACTGAGCCTAAATGATGAATGCTCAACAGGAGGTTTCTATGATCCAGGAACCCATCTGACTTGAAGCTGTTAATTTTCTCTGGTATGTTCCAACGCACTGCCAGGGACATATAGGGTTTCTCCCTAGTGAATGCTATTATGCTATTTCTTATTCTGCTGCAAGGAGTAGAGGCAAAGACCACAGGATCTTTGAGAATAATTATTTCTTAGTCATATCGGAAAAGAGACTACATTTTTCTGTGCACGGATGAGTTTTCTTTCATCCCAGTGGCCTTCTTTCAAAGCTTTGAGAATTTTAGCAAGTGGTCTGTCCCCCCCTCCAGCTAGCACATACAGGCGTGATGCTGTTTTTATTATTATGGTCTTTTATAATCTTTTTAGCACTCTCTCTCTCTCTCTTTCTATTTTATATACAATAAAATTACTATCTACCTTTTATGGTAAAATCCACAGTTTGTGTTTCACTTTTCCGCTAAAAACATTTCTGTTTCTCTCCCTTCCCAAATTCACTGTTCTGGAAATTGAAAATTTACTTCTCTGTTAAACTGCAAGACGTGCCAAACCCCAAATAGCTCAGGGATCATAACTCAGAAGCTGCTGGTTTAGTCGCTTGCATGCAAAGTCTGTAGAAGTAACCGTGGGCCCGGGGATAAGTTTCTCAGGACAGCCAGGAAACCCAGCAGGAAGATACTGAACTTGCCTGAAAGAACTTTCCAGAAGAATTGTCAGGGAAACTGCTTCATATTTTAAACTCTATGGTAACGCAGACTGCCTCTTTTAGGTAGGTGAAACCTCCTTTTGCAAGTAGATAAGTGATTTCTTGGGAAATAGCACTTGCTTCCCACCTTTTCTTAGGATTTAAGAGGACTGAACTGGGATTTAAGAGATTCAAATTCTAGTCCCTGCTGAAAAGTTAACTACCTGTGACCTTGGGAAAATGGCACACTCAGCCTGTTTCCTCATCTGTAACTTGAGGGGTTTGGACGGAATGATTTCTATGGCTTGCTCCAGCTTTAAAATCCTGCAATTCTACGCTAGGGTTCCTTTCCTACATCCTGCCCCCCTAAAACAAAAAGGGTCAGGAGAAGTGTGTTTTTGTTTTGCTTTGTTTGTGAGTGGGTATATTCTTTATTTTATTATTTCCTCGCTTATAAAAATAGAAATGAATCCCCCTGTGGTCTGTAAGAAGATTTCATATTGAGTGCTACGTGTTACAGCCAGCTTTCCATTTTAATCCTCTAAAAATAGCTGTTAATACAAAGCAAGTGTAGATTGTTACAAAGCGCCCTTGCCACCCCACAACCCCCTCACCGACTTGCAACATTCTGAGTGCACTGCCCTCTAGCCACACAATTTTCAGCTGTTAAGGAACTGGAGTTTAAATACAGCCTGACAACAGGGTCTAGTATTGTAACGGTATTTTGTGACTTCTTTTGTTTGTTTGTTTTTTGGGTTTTTTTGAGGAAGATGAGCCCTGAGCTAACATCTGCTGCCAATCCTTCTCTTTTTGCCGAGGAAGACTGGCCCTGAACTAACATCCGTACCCATCTTCCTCTACTTTATGTGTGGGACGCCTACCACAGCATGGCTTGACAAGTGGTGCCATGTCAGCACCCAGATCCTAACTGGCAAACCCCAGGCCGCTGAATCGGAATGTGCAAACTTAACCACTGCACAACCGGGCCGGCTGCCATTTTGTGACTTCTTGATATGTCACCCTATGGTGCCTGGAGTTGCAGTAAGAAGAAGCTGTGATAAATAACTGTATCTCCAATTCTATGGTGATTGCTCTTCCTTTCAATAATTTCTCCTTGTGGGATAAAATTAGCTCATGCGTTTTAAATATATAAATGTGGACATTCTTGCTAATAAATGTGTAACGGGTAAAAGATTGACTGATGATACATGAAATAGTGAAAGTCAAGTGTGTCAGTGGTGTCCACTTAAAAAGTAAATTGGTCAGTTTTTACTCACAAAAGAGTTTATTATGGGATAGCCAAAAGAATTGCAATTCGGGGTGTGCACAATATGGTGGACCATAGGCAAATCCAGAGAGACAAAGAAGGGGCATGCTTTTTTTTTATTAGCACCTGAGCTAACAACTGTTGCCAATCTTCTTTTTCTTCTTCTTCTTCTTCTTCTCCCCAAAGCCCCCCAGTACATAGTTGTATATTCTAGTTGTGAGTGCCTCTGGTTGTGCTGTGTGGGACATTTCCTCAACATGGCCTGATGAGCGGTGCCACGTCTGCACCCAGGATCCAAATTGGCAAAACCCTGGGCCACCAAAGCAGAGCATGCAAACTCAACCACTCGGCCACTGGCCAGGGGCATGCTTTCATGGAGCAAAAGGGGGTTTAGGGAGGGGATTTTTGTTGTTGTTGTTGAGGAAGATTAGCCCTGAGCTAACTACATCCAATCCTCCTCTTTTTGCTGAAGAAAACTGGCCCTGAGCTAACATCCATGCCCATTTTCCTCTATTTTGTATGTGGGATGCCTACCACAGCATGGCTTTTTGCCAAGTGGTACCATGACTGCACCTGGGATCTGAACCCTCGAACCCTGAGAGGCCAAGAGGCTGAAGGTGCGAACTTAACCGATGTGCCACCAGGCCAGCCCCTGGAGGGGATATTTTAAACAAAAGTTCATTGGAAGAAAGTAGCAATTCAGGGCGGTGATGGCTTCTCCTTGGCTGAGCTGCGGTATTTCTCATTGGCTGGACTGTTGCTGGGAGGGGAGAGAAATCTTCTTTCAGTGGTAAAGTAGTTATACTTTCTGCCAGAGATGCAGGCTGTCTCGTCCTGTTTGGCGCAACTGAAGATGTTTGATAGGGTGCAAAAGCTTCCCCTCCAGGCTTTCCTAACTCTGATTTGCTTGAGGTCTCTTATTAATTTTCACAGCTGGAAGAGCAGAAAGGACAGTAAAACTAAAAGGAAAAATGGTGAGTAAAGGGTTTGAAGCTAAGAGGACATATGAGGACTTAGCAAACGATGGGAGACAGGAGACACGAGAGAAGTGAAAGTGATGCTTGCATTAGAGTCTTTGAAACTGCATCGTTGGGAGGAGGGGATGTCATTATCAGAGATAAGTCATGTTGGAAGAAGAGTTCAAATGAGGACATGTGGAGTCTGAGCACTCGTAAGGCTGTCCAAAGGAAGAAGTTCAACAAACAATTAAACATGAGAGATTTGAGGCCTTTGTCTCCACGTGATACACTTTAATCTATGCGACTCCAAAAAAAATTAGAAAAGGAGGTTAATTTGGGACTAACATATTGTGAATAATTTTTCTCTTAAAAGCATATAAGTCTTATCCTGTGTTTTCAATGAAACTGGCTGACTCTATTAAAATTGAAACTGAAGACCTCTAAACTCAGGAGAGCGTATATTGCTAACTGATCTTCTTTATTTTATAAATTATTTTACTTTTCAGCATTTCAATTGACTAACAGCCTAACAAGAATTTTTCCTACTCAAGAACTAGTCCCTATTCTACAAAATTCAATTTAGTTTACCCAGCTATTTATTATATGTACTTACAAAGCTGACACTGTGCTGAGAGTACTGGGGGATGAGAGAGAAATATGTGACTTTAGTCTTTGATATTGGGCAATTTAAATCTACTTGGAGAAATTAGACATGCTGGTTGGGAAAAAAATAGCAGCATAAAGACCAATAGAGTCAAATACCATTTATATACTGAAAACTTAAATGTATGTACCTTCAATAATCACCATCCAGTGATATTCAGCTACATTGAATGAATTTATTGGGGTTTGATGGTGGATTTCAAACTCAGAGCGAAACCAAACTCATCATCCGCCTACTCACATCTGCCCCTTCTCTTGTTATTTCTCTTTCAGCAAATATTCCCACAATCCTCTGTATCATCAAGTCAGAAGCCTGAAAGTATGGAATGTCTAAAAATCTGGAATGACTCCCACCTATCTACCTATCTTTCTTCCACTTGCCCCCCACTCCACTCCCAGCCAATTTGATTGTTTCTTTGCATTTCTTTTTTTTTTTTTCTTTTGAAGAAGATTGGCTCTGAGCTAACATCTGCCCCAATCCTCTTTTTGCTGAGGAAGACTGGCCCTGAGCTAACATCTCTGCCCATCTTACTCTACTTTATATATGAGATGCGTGCCACAGCATGGCTTGACAGGTGGTGCATAGATCCACACCCGCGATCCGAACCAGAGAATCCCAGGCTGCTGAAGCAGAATGTGCAAACCTAACTACTGTACTGCCAGGCCAGCTCCTTCACTTTGTATTTCTAAAAGGTTACAATTGCTTTTTTTTCATAGTAAAACCCAAATGGGAAGCTCTTTATAGTTTTGGTCTCCTCTTTCACTACTCCCTCAATCTGTATGTTAGGCTCCTTCCCATGTGAGGTCTTTGGAATTTTCAGTAATATCCATCTTCGAGTCTACTACTTGGTTTTATACTTGCTAGGTCCAACCTTTCTACCCTACTTCAATAGACAACATCTTAGTTTTCCTTTATGACCCCAGTCAAGAGCCACCTCCTCAGCAAAACCTTCTCGAAATCTCTGGACTAACTCCCCCTTCTCTTGACCCCTGATAAGCCCCAGGTTTGTCCCTGAAAGGGGCTTATTGTTTGCTGATATAATGGCTGATTTTCTTATCTGCCCTCTGACTGGACTGTGATCTCCTGCAGGCAAATAGTGTCTCATCTTTCTAAATTCATTATTGTGATTATTACAATGTTTATTAAAATCCATCGTCTTACGCAGTACTTGTTACACTGTAGACATTCAAAGATGGCACTGAAGTGAAAAGATTCCACTTTGAGGGGCTTATTTTTCCCTAAGAACAAGTTGACTTTTGCTGCTTTTCTTGCACATTGGGTATATGTTTTTCTCTCAGCATTTTTTGCTTTTTTATCTATATTTTTCCCCTGCTCTTTTTCACTCTCCACCTCCCCTCTATCTCTTACAATGCTTCTTTGTTGAACTAAACTGAAAAAATTTCTTCTTCCTTCTCCTTTACCACCTAGCTAAAATTTTCTGAGCTTCCACAGTGGACCAGACACAGAATTAGGAGTTTTCATTATCATCTCTTAAACTTCATAACAACTCGGTGAAGTAAGTTCATCCTTTGTTACATTTTACAGATGAAGAACGCAAGGCCTAGAAAAGGGAAGCAATCTGCACAAGCAACTTTTATTGTGCACAATACATGTCACACAGCAAGTAAATGATAAAAGCAAAGTCAAACTGGTCCAGAACCAATCTAAACAACTTCGCTCTGCTGTATTGACTAGAATTATGGTACTTAATTTTGTTTAAAATGATTTATTCTCTCTACCAAATCATAAGGGAATAATGCTGTGGGTAGGTCCCAAAAGGAAATGGAAAAATAATAAAGAGAGGAAAAATGGGTAAAATTTGAGGAGATTCTGAAAAACAATTTGAAGATATCTTAGTTCTGATCTAGTTACCAAGGAAATCAAAATCAAGTACTTCTGACTTAGTCGTTGTTTCACCACATTAACCTGCAGGCAATTGTGCTCTGTGGCTTGCAATTCTGCAATAAACATTCCTCGTCCTAAGGCTTCTCACATACCCAGTGGGCACCTCTCCTTTGGTTAGACTTGTGCACAAACACCACAAGCAGCAGACATGCATAAAATATCACACACACAAAACGTATAACCCTCTCATGTTACTGGAGCCAACTGAGCAAGAAGCTCAACATTGCTCTGTGCTGAATCTCTCCAGCATTTGACTGACCTGCATCAAGGCACAATACAGCATCTTGTTCAAGACCATGAACAGAACACTCCAGCACTGGATCTTTACTGTGGCAGCCACAAGTGATTCCAGTTAAATATATTGAAGGATTTCGTATTGGATTTTTACTGGCAAACTGAAATGCCAGATTTGTAAGTGCCGTATTAAAAATAAAATTCATATATTGTTGTATGGAATTTGTAGGAAGAACAGCTGACTGAAAGGAACCTCACGTTGATATCACAAACCAAGGTCAAAGCTAAGTTGCAAATATATGTTCTATGAGTGAGTTTCTTAGAGTAAGAAAAAATGAAATTACTGTACTTTTGAGTCTTACCATACTGGGATTGATGAAGGTCTTAAGTACTGGTATGTTCCTCTTCACATCCAAATCCTTGTGTCAAGTCATTGTAAATAGAAAGTGGAATACCCAAACTTGAGGAATTAGCTAGAGAAAAGTTATTTCTTCTATGTGTTTCAAATACCGGGCAAATTGTGCTCAATGACAATGGGGACAAACTGAAATTAAGTTAACCCTCTGTCCCCAAAAATTCATACTCTAAGTAGAAAACCGTTCATTTTGGTTCAATCTGGCTGCAGCCTAAGAAAATAAGGTGGCTTTGATGTGTAGCTATGTCTTCAATAATCTAAATGTCACAACATAGAAGGTTGGGGCCTGACCTCGCTTTTCAGTCTTCTGGTTTCAACTTATAAATAATTAAGATAATAGGATTTGGCAGACGAATGAAGCTTCATAAATTAAAAAAGCCACAATAAAGTTGGTGCTATGGTTTTAAATATTGGGCAGAGATAACTCCCATAAATTGCCATAAATATTTTAATATGGAAAATTTCAAACCTACAGAAGGACAGAGAAGAGTATAACGGATTCTAATGTTCTCATCAACTCAGAGACATTATCAACTCAGGGATATGCTGATTTCATCTATATTCCATTCCACACCCGTCATCCAATAGCATTGTGTTGAAACTTGTTTCCCATGCATCATTTTATTTCATCTGTAAATATTGCAATATGTGTCTCTGAAAAATACTATATTCTAAAACTGGAAACCATAACTAATTCTATAATTTTAAATTTACAGTCAGGTTTCAAATATCCCTTATTATCACATAAATTTTTTGTAGTTCATTTGTTCAAATGAGGAACAATGACACTTTGTTCGCATGTCTTTTAAGATACTTTTAACCTATAAATTGCTTCTCTGAACTTTATTTGTTGAAGAAGCTAGTTCACTTGTAAAACAGGATTTCCCACAATCTGGATTTTGACAAGAATGACTCCGACACTACTTTTGAGTGCATTATTTTTATTTCAAAGAAGACTAAAGGGTAAAATTACTTCTTTTTACAAGTTTATGATTTTAAATAACAAAAATAGAGTTTTTATCTCAGACTAGGTATATATTTTATTTTTCTCCACTGAATAACATTTTCCGCTGTGTTTGTGTCTATTGAGTCTTGTTTTGACTGATTGTTACAGTTGTGAAGGGTCTTAGGGAGCAGTGTGTTCAATTACTTTCGACTTTGGTAAAAACTGAGGCTTACAGATTTCAGCCCAGAGTAATTATTTTCAAACCTTGCTTTTTGGAAGCCTAGAGTTCCTCAAAGATGAAGTCCTTCAGAGATGATCCACTTCAGAGGATCAGAGGAGCAGGTGTGGTCGGGGGTGATGGGGAGTGCGGGTGGCACACAGAGCATATGCAGAGTCTGCATGTTGGTTCTTTATTGGCAAGGCTTACCTCTATTCTGGGATATTCATGTTGCTGTTGCTGACTTCTTAAGTGATGTAGTTTAGTGTAGAATAATGAAGCTGGAACTTGAATCAGGACTTCGAGCTGAGTTCCACACTCTGGCCGATTACTACCTGCTCTCCCTGAATTCCAGTTTCCCCACCTTAATAATCTAGGTAGGGCAGTAGATTGCATCATATATTGGATATAATCTCTAAGGGAGCGTTGTACTTCCCAATGCCATTGACATCAGACTTGAACTGGGATCTTTGCTGTTTCCCTTCTTGTGGAAGCTGAATACATCACACTCAGAACTCAGAAGTTGACATAGGACTTGCTTTGACCAATAAAATATGAGCCGCACAGAGGTGTGTCATTTCTAAGATGTGGTGATTCACCATATCTCTCCTTTTTCTTTTCCTGGAAGCTGCAATATCCCAAATAGGGACTATATAGACACAATTGGTTGTGGACATGTAGAGTGAGCAAGAAATCAATGCCGGTTGTGGAAAGTCACCGGAACTTGAGGGTTGTTTTGTTGCTGCTATCTATCACAACTATCTATCCTGCCTCATAAAGATGCTAAGGCATGCTCTATTATCCTTATAGGGTTGGAGTAAAAATCAAAGACAGACATGTAATTGGAAGCTAAGTCAATACGAAACATCTACCTTCTCTGTACCTTATTCCTTGAACATATATTTTATATGCTTAACCAGAGTGTAAGTACCTCAAGAAAACTTTCAAATTATACTTCATTTTTAGTAGTTTAGAATTTATGGCCTGAACAATATTTTGTTTGCCCAGGGTTTTAAAGTTGGAATTATGTTAAAGGTGTGTCTCTGACAAGTAAAAGCCTATAAAATTAAGCAAATCACTTAATTTCTTTGAGCCTCAGTAAAATCACTGCTCTGCTCTGCTTTTGGCAGCAAGAGCTATAACTATGTAGAAGCATTTGTTAACTCCTTAAAATCTTATCAGTTTTTAAAAAAATTATAGAGATTTTATTGCATGTTTTAATCTCTTGTAGAGTTAGGTTTTTGATAGCATTTCTTTATTTTTTTCATATTTAAGGACTTCATTTTTTATATCAGTGTTATTTTTTATGTTAAAAATTCTCAAGAAAAGGTAACCAGAAAGGTAAAATATTTAAAAATTGAGGATGGAAAGTAGGTAAATTTAAAAAAGAAAAAGATTTCATTTTTTTTTTTTTAAAGATTGGCTCCTGAGCTAACATCTGTTGCCAATCTTCTTTTTTTTATTCTTCTTCTCCCTAAAGCCCCCCACTACATAGTTGTGTATTCTAGCTGTGGGTCCTTCTGGTTGTGCTGTGTGGGATGCCACCTCAACATGGCCTGATGAGTGGTGCCATGTCTGCGCCCAGGATCTGAACCAGTGAAACCCTGGGGCACCGAAGCAGAGCACGCGAACTTAACCACTTGGCCACAAGGCCAGCCCCAGGATTGCATATTGATGCTTAAAAGAAACACATAATACCGTAAATTTTTGATGAGACAAAAAGTTCATGGAGTATTAAATACTTTTATAATGCGAAATATACACCCTAGGAAGCAAAGATTCCCTATTCCTACTAATGAAGTTATATCTATTTTATATCCCCTATGGGTACTTCTGACACTTGAACAAATATCTTCTCAACAAAGTATTGTTAAAAGGTACCAAAATATCAAAAGCCAGACCTAGTTCATGCTTAGGAAACAAAAAAGGAACATAACAAAAGAAAAATATACAATGTGAATTTCATTTTATGTGACAGGGTCAATATTATGTGAGTTTTGAGAGCGGTGTTTCAAACTAAGTCTCTCTCTGGAGTCAGAGTAAAGCCAGCTTGCAGTGCTGGCTGCTGTTATATATGCAGAGGAAGCCACAGCAAATGAAACAAAATTCCCATGGCCATGGAGCTTACCCTACCGTGAGGTTGAGCACGTGCATGGGGGAGGTAAATAAAAATATTTACCATCTCCAGTAAGTTCGGGATACAGCTCATAGAGGGCTAGGGGAGGCATGAGAGAGGAGGCTGGTGGGGGGCTCTGCTCTAAGAACGTAACATTTGATCAGAGACGTGAGGCAGTGAAGGACATAAGGAATGAGCCCTGTAAATACATGGGGTAGAGCATTCTATGCAGAGAGAACCGCAGGTAAAATATAGGACAATACTCGGTGTGTTTGAGGAGTAGCAAGGAGACCAGATGGCTGGAGCTGCCTGAGCAAGGAGGAAGGGTGGTGGGATCCAAGTTCAAAGAAGTAGCAGGAGATGAGACACCTGAGAATGTTACAGTTGATTCTATGGATTTGGGATTTTAATCTGAGTGAACTGAGCTGTGATTGCAGGATTTTGAGCAGAGAAGTGACATGATCTGAGTTAACTTTTGAAGAGCTCACTATGGCTGCTCTGTTGAGAATAGACTTCTTGGGGGGGGGGCGTGGGTGGAAGCAGAGAGATGAGTGAGGTGGCTTGCGCAGTAATTCGGGTGAGAAATCTTGAGACTTGGACAGGAGTGGCTGTGGTAGAGGTTGGGAGAAATAGTCAGATTTTGGATATATTTTGAAGGCATATCAAATAGTACAAGCTGATGGGTTAGATGGGGAGCTTAAGAGAATGAGAGGATGGTGACTCCAAGGTTTCAGGCCTGAGCCGCTGGAAGAATGGGGTTGCCACTTACTGAGCTGGGGAAGGCTGCAGGTGGGCAGCACGGGGGAATGTCTGTTGTGTATCTCTAGGAGTTAGAATGTTAACGTGATGTCCCCCAGGCAGTGCACAATGCGCGGTGTGAAGATCCAACGGCAATCTCGCTCCATGTAAAATCTTTTACTGCTTATCACTCTGTGCTCTCATTTCTGAGTGACGTTTTTGTGCGTGAACTTTATAACAAGATCTAACACTGCATGTATCCGTTCATCCAACAAATGGCTGTTGTTCAGTCTAAGCCAAGTTGTAAATGTCTACTTATTATTGAGGAGGCATTTTGTTTCCTCAATCAGATTGTAAATATCTCAAAATATGAATTCAAGTCTTATAACTCTATCTCTAATTATGCATAGAGTATTTCTGACCACCTAGTCTTGGCCAAAACGTGCTTATCCCAGTTTGATTTAATCTTATTTACCTCTGGAAAGGATCACCTATCTTCAAATCACAGAAGCACGATATGAGAGATCATCCTTCTGATACAAACTGAAGGCAAATTGAGAGGATGTGGTTCAAGATAATGTTGGTTGATGAGTATTTCAAGCTATGAAGCTTCCTTCCCTTTATGCTTCCCTTTTGTCTACTTCCTAGAAGATGTAATTTGAGGTTAGTCTTGGTCTACAGTTAATAATAACAATAATGATAATGATCATCATCATTATTATAATACAATATAGTAGGGCTAAAGAGAGTTTTACAGCACTATTACAGTATCTGGACCCCAGAGATGCCTGCAAATGCTAAATTTTTCAGAGAAGATCCTTTTATTTAGGGAAAAATATCTTTAAGAACATTTTGGATAAGCACCCCAATCATGCTCCAAACCCAGGCCCTTAGCAATTGATTTTCTATTTGCTTAGAGCACCAATCCCACAGATATAGGTGTGTCTTTCTGAGGGCAAAGATTTTGTCTTGTTTATATATTGCTATATGCCCAGTCACCAGGAAAGTGTTGTTGCTAACTAAATATTTGTTGAATGAATTGCTGAATGAAAGGCAAGCTTCAGGATGGGAAAACAAGCTGTTCACTGCCTTGAAAAAAAAATCTTGTCCAATGTTTCTTTTATTGGGGAATGAGCATGGTCTCTGGAAGTGATTTGAATGTAACTGGTCAATTTCCTTCCTCGGGGCAAGACTTGGGTTCAGCTGTCTTTGGGACAACAGGGAGCAAGAAGTGTTTCCTTCCTTGTAGTGTTGGCTTTCTAAGGCAGATAAGGAACTATGCATCTAGGAAATATTTGGCTCATCCCTTGAAGTTCAGTGGTTCTCTGGCAGCCAAGAAGCTCTTGAACCTGAATTCCCCGTACTCACCCAAGCTTATTTCCTTTGTGGTATCATTGTTTCCTGTGTTAAACCTTGGCCAAATTCCCTATAGGCTTTCCCCCAAAGTGGATCTCGATGGTCATGTATATCTCCACCTTGAATGCATGGATTAGCTATAGTACACAGCAATGGAGAGCTGCACATATTTCAGTTCAGCTTGGGGGAGGGGGCTGAACTTTGCTCTTGGCTCATCTCACTCTAGTTTGGCAAGATTGCAGTTTCCTTCTCCACACTTTTTCTTACTTTCTATGAATTCTTGGTGATCATAAGTATTCTCCTGTATTACACATTCTACTTCCATGAATCCTTATATATTTCTCTTCTCCAACTAGGTTATTTTAGGCTAATACCCCTTAATAACAGTGGGCACAAGTAACAGGGAGTCAGGTAGGGAATCGGGAATGCCGTGAATGGATACAGCTATGGACAGTTATTGTTTGTAATGTAAATTCCTACGGTAAACTATTGTTTGCTGTAATGTTTGTTGACTACTACTGTTTACCAGTAAATGAAACGAGACTGTGGTCCCAGGTTTTGGACCAAATCAGATTAGCGAGATTAATAGCTACATGAAGAGCAATGACAAGTCAGACAAGAGTGATCTCAGAGATAAATAGAGAATTGGTGGTAGAGAAGTGTGTCAAGTGGAAATCATGGCAACGTATGCACTGGCTAAGGGTCCTCAGATATATATGGGAGGGCAGTGAATTCCTGGTCTGTGGGGAATAGGGGACTGAGTTATGGAGGATGAGAAAACTAAGGGACACTCAGGTTATAATAATAATAACAAAAACTAATTATTACTCTATTTATTATTCTATGCCAGGCACTGTACTGTATACATTTCATGAATTCTTTTATTTAATCTTCACACCATAGACTAAATACGCTACTCAGTGCTGCCATCTCCATGTTAACTAAGACAGGCTTAGTAGAAACCTGAAGGTTTTTATTTATTCAAGTGTTTAGTTGGCATTTCCTTGAGCTGTCCAAAGATGGGTATGGTCTTCAGAAATCAGGAAGCTCATCTCTATCAGTTTGCCCACTAGCCGCAACAAAGTCACCTTCCCAATGAGAAAACATTATTACCTTGGCACAGGACAAAGACTAATACATCCCTGTTTGGCCACGGGGATGTCATCTATGCATCTTATTTTTTCATATATATGCAAACAATTCCATTGAAGTAAAAGTTGGAAGCAGATTGATCTGGAGTTTCCAGTCCATTTTTAACAATTAAGGACATGTAAAGGGTCTGGCAAAAAAATGTTTTTGCTACTTAAGTACGCTCTCAGATTTTCACAATGGATGTTGTACCCAATCCAAAAAAGTATTTAAAACAATGAATATTCAAGTACATTAGCTTCATTTGACAGAAAACCAATACAAATTGAATAGAACTGAGGCATTTGGGTCTAGAATTTGGTCTCTGCTCCCATCTGTTTACATGACTTGGCCCATTTCCTTTGCCTTCTCTTCTGCCATTCCTCAGCTTTTATTTTTCCATTTTAGGATGTTTTTGCGCACTTAGTATTGGTTAGTCTTCATTGATGTTGCCCTTTTTATTTATTTTTCCTCCAATTAAACCTAGTACCCTGAGTCATTCTAGGCCATGTTGGTGATCGAGAAGCCTACAAATAAAATTCTTCTTCATTCATTAGTCTACGCTCCTATTCAATCAGGGGAAAGGTAGCTTTGCTTTTCCCTCTCTTTATTCTGTATTTCTTTTTCTAGTTCAGAGCCAAGCATAAATTTTTGCAGTCTATGAAATCAGCTGGATAAGTGGAGAAAAAGTCAATGAATTTACCAGAGTTGGTAGGTCAGCTTTGGAAATGTGTTTCTTAGTTATGGTCTCTTTTTCCCCAAATCCAATTTTGTCCCCTAAGGGATTAATATCTTGAGCAGTGCTTGGGTGAGGGTAGATTAAATAACTTCCAAATTTTTTTCTAACATTAACTTTCTAGATTCTAAGATTCTACTATGTTTAGTGATTATTTGAGGTGATAATACATGCTGTATAGATAAACAAAACAGAGGTTAATTTTTCACTCAAACAAGAGCTCAATATGAGTATTTAGCAATCAGCCTTTCATGTGGGGTTGGAAGGTACTAGATTCCTTCAGTCCTGTGACTCTACCATCCTTTAGGGTGTTTAACTACTCTGCATTCAGGTAGAAAGTAGGAGAGAGGTATGAAGACGTTGTACATTATTTCCACTCGAAATCTTTTATCAATAACTAGTCACAAGACACACTGAGATGCAATTGTTATGGGGAAACACAGTCCCTGGCCAGGTAGCTGCTTCCTTCCTATAACCAATTCTAAACTGTAAAAAGGGAATACAAATCTTTGGACAGTTTGCTTCCTGTACAGCATATGAAGTATGATTTGGGTGTACAAAATATAAAAATTGATTTTTCATTGGCCCAGAAAGGTAATTAAGGATCAATGAAAAATTAAACCCAACTTCATTGTTAATGACATAAATTCATATCAAAATATATCCTCAAAAAATTCAAATTAAAATATTTCCTTAGAAAAAAAAGGAAAAGATGAAGGATTAATACACAATATTTTCTATAAGATGAAGAAATAAATTTAAACTAGGTAACCATTCTCAAACACTGTTGCAGATTTTTAGGGTAACTTAGGTTTGACTATTTATATCCTTTGACACTTTTTTTAAAATTGAAAAATAAATCTCACAATTTTTGATTCAAATGTTGGAAGACAAGAGATAATTTAACAAAAGAAAGATTGCACTGAAAAAATAAACATTTAAGCATTGTATATAACAGGATCTGCTAGATTGACCAACGTGGACATGTCTCAGGCTGATAAAGAAAGACAGAGTGGAGCCCTCAACATGAGCCTCAGCAAAATAAACCGGAAGAAAAGGTCTACCAGTGTTTGAACAGTGAACGGTAAAGACCTTGAGATCAGCTCATCCTGCAGTTCATAAATAGACCTGCTGATCGTAGTGCTGGCCATCAGTTATAACAATGGAACAACATTTCTATTTTAGGTTTATTTTCTTCATTGTCATTGCTTTTAGGGATTCTACTGAGGTATCCTAAAAGTTTAAAAAGAGGACAGTAAGACTGTTCTTTGAAAGGTAAATGTTTAGATCATAAGCAATGTTAATACAAAAAAACAATTTAAAGAGATGGTGTAATTTCTGGTCCCTTAAGACTTAGGGGTAAACTGACTTAGGTGTAACTCAATAAAATATATTAAGATATCTCAAGAAAGAATATGCTCATGAGAATTGGAATTGGACAACCATGGAAGCATAGAAACAGGAATCCTAGAGGCAACGTGTGATAGGTTCCAAAAAAGCACTGGCAAAAGAGAAAGAAGGCTCGATATTCAGTTGTCCTAAGGGCAACATCCTGGTTCTGCTGACACGCTTCGATCAAGCCCTTCCAGTCTGGCCAGCTGGAGACTCTTGATCTGACTTCATACTCAATGAGAAATGATGTAAGTAAGATTTTTCTGTGTTATAAGGATGAGATAAACTGATCTGCTGATGTGCATATTCCAGGATTTGAAATAGTCATATTTCTCATTATAAAATAATAGATATTTTTCATGCTTATAGATCACTCTTGGTTGATGAATGCATTCTTCATGTGCTGAGAAAATAAAATTCATAGCCCACCACTTTGAGGGCCAAAATCTGGCGTGAGATAAATTAACCGAGTTAATGACCGACAAATTCCCATGTGTGCTTTCTAGATGATAGTTTACTTGCTTTCCTCAAGTTTATTAAAATTCCCCTGTATCAATGCAATGACTTAAACACTAGTTTTTATTTCTGAATTTTAGAAAAATTTCAACTATCACTTAATACCAAGATCACTTTACCCAAATGAAGAAGAACAGAAAAACAAAAGAAAATTGAGTGATTTCAATTGAATACATCAAGCATGCAAATTACATATGTTGCAAACTTTACTCCCTATTCCATTTTAGTCTTTAGAAAAATTTAAATTATCTCTAGTCATTATTTACCCACAAATGTTCGTGAATATATTTTGTAGACCAATGAATATATTTTATAGGCTATGTAAAAGTAGACAGCAACAATAACCATAACATTTTGCCCACTTTAGTCCCCAAAGAAATGTTTCCTTTATTGCCGGTTACCTTGCTTGGTTCAAATAGACCAAATGTATTAAGCAAAATTGCTATTTTTTTTAGCAAAACCATTATTGTATCTGTGAAAGTAAACATTCTTGTAGTGGCCCTTGCTGCATTGAAATAGAAACATCCTTTCTAAGTTATAATAGGATTTGATTACAGACGCCTCTAGCTGTCAGGGACCTCATGTGGTTTAGGGACTACTCTGGATTCTGGAACCTGAGTTCATGTCGCAGAGGAGGGAGAAAGTCTGAGCAATCACTGCATGCATTATAAAATGCCTGCCCTGAGCTGAGAGCTCTCAAGTCAGCAGTGACCGAGTGCCCCAGACAGAGGATGGACTTGTACCCCCAATCCAATTATCTTTATCATTAGTGGGAATCCAATTCCTTCTAACTTTTCATCACTCCTAGTCACCTAGGAGACCCACACAGGTTCATTTGCCAAGAATGTCAGAGTTTTTACTTTCACACTGATGGAAATCAACCACAGTCGCTATCCATTCCATCAAAAACACTGGTGAGGCCAATATCAGAATGCTAGTAGTCGACATACCTCTTTTCCATGACCTGCATTTTAAAACTCCATTCAATGTAGGGAATTTATACATGGTCTTACCTATATGGTAAACATAATGATTCAGGCTTCAGTTGAGTATGAAGAGTCCAAAGTTCTGGTCCCGACTGTGTCTTTCTAGTATTATCTATAAAATTAGCTGCAAATTGATTTGGTTCTCAAAATTTTCATCACCAAGAATCCATGCTCTTTCTCTTCCTCCACAGTTTGAATGAGCTTGTCTAGCAGAATTTTCTAAGGAAACTGCAAGGGAGGTGAGAGTTTGGAAAATAGTATTTATTATCTGCCATACTAGACACGGTATATATCTATTGGCTGTTTTCATTTCCATGGCAACCCAATGAGGTAGGTGGACTTATCTCCATTTATGGAGGATAAATGGGGTCTAAGGGTAAAGAGCTAATAAGTAGTCCCAGGACTTTGTAACTCTGAACCCATATTCTTGCTACACTACGAATCTGAAAATGAACTATTAAGTAATTACCATAATATTTTTACTTTTCATGATCAAAGACAGGGATTACCATGATTTAGAATTTCTGATCGGCATGTGATAATGAATTCCATAGTGAAAAGGAGGCCTGAATGATTGCGTGTGCTAGAAAACCATCTGGTTGACCTAGAATTATTGGAGAGGTTGGAGATCAATAATCTAAGGGAAGGAAGGTGTTGTCACAGATGAGGCTGGTCAAAGAGGTGTTCTATTTCAAATGGAGGCATTATAAGTTTTGAGTGGGAAGGAGCTCAATAACATGACCCGATTTCTGTTTTGGAGAGGATGCTGGAAGCTGACAGGCCAATAATTAGCCTTCCAAATACCAGAGCAAGAGATAATGCAATTCTCAATAAATTCAAATCATTAGCTGCACAAGCTTATCTATGGGGAAATGCACACATTTAGTTAGGTATTTGAAACACTAAAGTAGCCTACAGTTGGGGCAATTGGCTGAAATACTTCAAAAATCTTTTTATTTTTAGATAATTATAGATTCATAGAAAGAGGAAAGAAATGTACAGGAAATACTGTGACTCCTTCATCCTGCTTCTCTTAAGTTTAACACATTGTAAAACTATAGGTAATACTCCTTTGAAAGAAAAATATGTTTATCCATGTTTTACACTGTATACAAAATTGATCATAATTCCAAAGTGATTATAATTTTAAAATAAACAATATCATGAAACTAATAGGAGAAAATAAGTGTATAGTTATAGCCTCTTGAATCACACTTTGAATGTTATACCAAAAGCAAATACCATAAAGGAAAACATAGATTATAATACATATATTTTTGAAAAATTCTCTGTGTTAAAATATGAATAGCCAACTAACCAAAAATCTATGTGTCCTATTTCGGGCCCATCATAGGCAATTCCAAAGGCTTTATCTGGCAGGTCTCATGGGAGAATGTGGCCCTCCACACACTAGACTTGTTGCACAAACAAGGCATTTAGTTTCTGAAGAGGTTGAAGTCAAGACGTAGGCTTCCCTGGCCAGCCATGTTCCTCCTGGACCTTACATTCTGGAGGTAGCAAGTCAATCATCATCTAAAACCCAATCTACAAATGGCAAAAGTGCTGCGGAGGGGAGGTTCTTCAAGTTGCGAGAGGGCGTTTCTAATACAGCAAGGTCAGGCAATTCCTCTCTCAAGGAATTCTAAAGACCTGCCATAGTAAATAAGTGGAAGAGAGGAGGAAAGACCATGCCAGGCAATAGGGACAGCATGCACAAAGGTCTGGCGGTGGATGAGAGCATGGAGAAGGCCAATGGAAGGCCAATGGATGTTCTGGAGCACAGAAAGGGAGGGGAAGTGGATTTCAGCAAGTACGAGATGGTTCTCACATGGTTCTAAGTGGCCAAATCATGTAGCTAAAGGGGAAGTGATAGGATAGATAATAAAGTCCCAGTGCTTCCCACCAGGTAAAAAATTAAGATCAGTTTTGAGCCATCATTTGAGATACCTGTATTCCAAAAATCGTAAAAGGGTAAAGCAGTCAGACCCACATGCATTTTCCCTGATACGTTATGGACTCCTCTTGCTCTGGATTGCAAATCCAAATGACCAGCTTTGGTTCATTTACTGTCTAATCAGGTTTGGAGATGTAGCTTGTTGTACAAAGGCAGATCCGTTTGTGTCACGTCCCTGCAGAGAATCACTTATTGACTCTCCAGCAATCTCAGGGTGAAAGTCTCTTTTCACGTTTTTTTTGCTTGGCATCTGTGTCCTTCATGATCTGACCCCTGCTTCCTGATCTTGAATCATCTGCCACCCACTCTTTGTTCCACTCATACCAATGACTTGATGTTTCCCACTGGGCCAGCCTTTTCTTTTAGATAGGGCATGGAGCCTTTCTTCATATATCTTTTGTCCCTCCTACTTCTCCTCCAAGGAAATATTTAGCCGTCACTCAGCTTAACTAAATTTACTCTTAGAAACCTTTCTGTGATCCCCTTTTGTCTTTGACACCAAAGCTGTACTTCTGTTTTCTTCCCTTCCACCTTGTATCTTAATCACGAAAAAAAATTTCTCTCTCCCCAAATCTGTGATGGCATGTGGAAAAGTGTATATTTCTATATTTATTTCAGTATCCGTGCTTAGCATGATGGCTGCCACATATTTTAAATGAATGAAGAGCTTCTGTGCATATATTAAAAATGTATTCCTCATAATTATCAATTCAATGGATTCCTGGGTTAGTACTGTAGGAAGTGGAGAAGTTGTGATTGATGTATTATGCATTGTTTTTGAATGACTACATCTAAGTCTATTTTGATCATTTTATTCTTAAACTATTTATATGAACATTGTGCTTTTATGTACCTGGCCCGATGAGCTTCTGGAAGAAGAGACCATGTTTGCCTCATCTCTGTACTCCCGGTTAGCACCAACTGTAAGTTATCATATATAGTCGGCGCTTTTCAGTTATTTATTCCTTTACTTCTTTTAAGAAACACAGAGACAGAGATTTAAATGAGGGTTTTTTACGTTTGATATTTTATCAGATTCTTCTCATCTCTCTTGCTCATGAGCTTGAGTCTCCACACAAGAGCATTTTCTCCTCCTACTCACAGCCAAGCTGAAATGGAAATTTAACACAGATTTTGTTCTTGACATCCCTACTTAGGCTGTTCTTAATAAATTCAGTTGTTATTTCTAAGCCAGTTGTTGTAATTATATTTTTGTTGGCTTTCTTCATTATATTTCTTCTCCAGATGGTCCACAATTTAGGTTGTTGGCTTCCCTCCTACCGTCAAACTATAGGAACATTACACCATCTTCTTTTAAAAACAAATCTCAATTGGTTTCTTATTTGCCAATGGCTAGAACTTTGAAAGTCCCCCTGGGGCCCTTCGTATCTCAATGATTTCATTATGGAGGAGAACCCCATGGGAGATCATGTTTTTCATTTCAGTCTGAACAACATTCTGGCAAAACTCTGATACCGTGGATTTGATTTTGACCTCCTTACTTCTATAAAAACATTATAAAAGCAATCTCCTCTGAAAATTCTGCTGAATTGAAACGCGCGAACTACCTGACTCATGACAACATTAACAGGAAAACAAGGCTATTTTGTAATAAAACAACCAAGAATGGTGAAATGCAGTGATAGGCTTTGAAGAGTTTGCAGCTCAGATACAAAGGTATTTTGAGTATGCATCTAAATTTTAAAGGATGACATGTCCACGTTTATTTGTTTAACACAAGAAAGGCCAACATAGTTGTATCAATTCTCTGTGCTTCGGTTTCCCTTTGTTTGAAAATAGGAATAATAATAGTGCACCTCATCTCATTTGCCCTGAGGATGAAATAAGTTAGTTCACGTAAAGTACTTAGGAAAGCGCCTGATTAAAAAAAAATCAACGTTGACTATTATTATTACAAGGACTAGTTTGTATTGATGTACTGTGCTAGCATTATGGGTTAGCCATAGACTCAAAATTACCAAGTGTTTATATGTAATTAGTGGCATTTGCATTTGGTGATATCTTCCTGCCTCTCTTTTAAAGAAAATGAATAGTAAAACTAAAATCACATGTGGTTTTTTAACATGGTCAGCGAATTTAACTTAGTCCAGGGACTGAAATGCTTCAGGTTTAAGTGCGACGCTGGGTGAACATTTCAAACCCTAACAATTTAAAAGTGAGAGGATACTGGGAAATAAACGAAAGTTCCTGGCAGGAGAAAGAAAGAAGGAATGGGAAGGGTGAAGGCAGGAAAGCTCACGTGGCTTTTAGATGGATGGCACATGAAAAAATCTGGGAGAGGGATTTCTTGTTATCATTAATAACATCTTGGCACCCCATGATTTCACTTCAAAGGCAGCTGTCTTCGTGGCTAGAGGCTACTTTCAGTCATTCAAAGAAGTGATTCTGTCTGAGTTGTCACACAGGATGACAGTGTCATTTTGTGTAATAGAATCTAATCTAGGTGACTAGAATGGTGAGTATGGCGGGTCTGCACCAATCCTATTTACCAGCAGATATCCTGCCACTAGCATGGTGCCTGGCCCATTTATTGAGCTGGTACTCAATCAATACTTGCAGAATGAAAGGGTAAAAGAACAAATGTAAAAAGGAATAAATATCATATAATTCTAAACATTTACATATTTCACAAACATCAAAATGGTAAATATGTACATAGTGGTTCTGAACCTCAACTAAATGACCTTGAAACTTAAAAAGACCCTGATGCTCAAGCTGTGCCCCAAACCAATTAAATCAGAATCTCTGACAGTGGGATCCAGGTATCAACATTATTTTTTAATAATTTTGCAAGTGTTTCTACCAAGCAGCCCATGTTGACAACCACTCACCTAGACCAAAACCAATGGAACACAGTAAATGTGATCCAAAAGAGTGACTGATGCAAAGGAAGAAAAGATTACCTCATGGATCAATACTATCAAAGATAAATTTGGTTTCAAGTTATTTCACCAAGTAGTTTTATGTCTGAATGTCCAATATCTCAATCTCCATATTTTATGAAGGACAGTGATTACTTGCAGCTATATATTGAGGCATGACTCACTCTAATAGTTCAACTTAACAAACTTAACTCACATCATTAAAGAGATAGTTTGCCATTAGCACTGATGAAGTAGACTCTGCTTTGTGCTACCCTGTATATTCAGGGACAGCCTAGCTTATGACCTTCGAGGCCTGTTGGAATAATGGGCCATGCTCTGCCTTCTCTGATATTTTCTATTCTAACAAATTTAACAATAATAATAAAGCAAACACACATGCATAGCTTCTGACCAGAAGTCAATCTACCTTTACCCACTGCCCCTTTCCAGTCAAGTACATTCATCCACTTCTCATCCTTATTGCCCCTGTCTTGTCCATATCTTCTAATTCTTATTCTTTTTGATAAAAGAAATGCAGGATATTGCTGGGTTGGCTCAATTAGGCTTCTAGATTTTGGTCATGTTACTGCTTCTTTCACTCATTCAAGAAATATTTACCGAGCCATGTTTTGCTACACATTCTCTTGGGCTCTGGGAAAGAATAGCAAATAAAACAGGCAAAAACAACAAAAAAAATTCCTGTCCTATGGAGTTTATATTTTAGCGGGAGAAAAAGACAATAAACAAAGTGAATTATTACAATATATGTCATATTTGAGATGCTATAGTGCAAGAGAGAAAAATAAACCAAGACAAAGAGATAAAAATTATTAGTGGGGTTGACATCATCAAGATGGTGGCATAGGAGAACCCAGCCTCTCTCTTCCCGCAAATATCAAAAATTAGACAGCTATCCATGAATAAAAACAGCTTTGGAGAGCTCTGGAGTCTACTTAAGAAACTTTAGCAACACAGTGAAACAGAAAACCTGAGAATAACTGCACAAAAAGAGAAGGAAGATGGCTTAATTTTGCCTCCATCATCCCATTCTCCAAACTGGCATTGCTCACGGCTGAGAGGGATCTCTCCAGCTAGAAAGATCTTCTCTCACTGGGAAAAGAGTAGGGTGAGCAACCAGCTTACCCAGCCTTTCAGGGTAACCGCACCAAAGTCTCTCCTCAGTTGCACCCCACTCAGACCACCAAAGCTGAAACACAGATAGCCAGGAACAAGGAAGGAAAGCCAGGCTACCAATAACAGTCACACAGCAGGAACGATCACAATTCACTGTGACCCACTTGACAGACAAACACAGCTGCTTTCACCTCTGAAGAAGGAACCAACAGCCAGCACAGCTGTTGCAGACATCCTGGAGATTTCACTAGCTTTTGCCCCACAGGTATTCATGTTCACAGTTGCCAGGTGCCTGAGTCCCTCCACCTCACCACCCCCACCTGAGGCCAGGAACCCTGCACCAGCAACCACCAGCCCAGGCCTCTGTGCCTGCATGAAAGCAAAATTCCAGTCTAGACCCCTTTGGGGTCTCCGACTAGCCCTTCCAGCTGTGCATTTTCATGCTACTGGGCTTGAAAGCCATCACCAGCCTCCACTGTGTAAGCACACCTGGGAGAAGACTGCCCAGCCACAGGAGAGCATACCTGACAGCTAGGGCCCCTGCAGCTGCTTAGGGGCATAGATTGGGCTCTGTCTACTGTCACTAGCCTGCATCATTGTGCTCACCTGCAGCTAATCCCTCCAGTTGAGTACTTGCATGCCCCTAGCACCTCTATTATCAGCTTCCACTGCCATGTTCCAACGGTGAGACTCAATAGCCATGGTAGTATGCACTAGCGGTCAGGGACCCTGCAGCTACCAGTGTGCCCATAGTTTGCCCTCAGCCTTGCTCCTTGCCCTGGTCCCCACCACTATGTGTGTGTTTGCAACTGGTCCCTGCCATTGCACAGGAACCTGAAACTGGGCGCTAGTCAAGTGTGTGCACACCAGAGGAACCAGCCACCACTGCTGCCTGCCCTGGAGAGCCACTGAGGACCATAAAAGACCTTGCAGACACTGTGGAGCCCCTACAAGTGCTCACCAAGGACCACACAGTTGTTGATGCTGTGGAAACCAATGGCCTGAGCCGAAGAGACATCATACACCTAGGACTTGGTGCCCTGCATCACTAGACCTGGGATCAAAGCATGTACCAACATACTCCAACCTATAGGTAAAAGTCTTTCCTAACCAAAATCAGTCCATCAAATCTGAAAGAAGTGACTGCTTCTTAAATGCGTAGACACCTATACAAGGCTACAGAGATCATGAGGAATCAGGGAAATGTGACTGCACCAAAAGAATCAGCACACCTCCAGGAACTGATCCTAAAGACATGGAGATCCAGAAATTACCCAACGAACAATTCAAAATAATTATTCTAACGATGCTCAGAGAGCTACAAGAGAACACCAATAAACAATTTAGCAATATCATAATACAAATACAAAATACAAAAATACAATACAAAGTAAAAATACAATACAAAATAAAAGGAGAAGTTCAACAAAGAGATAAAAATTATAAAAAATGCAAAAAGAAATTTTGGAGCTGAAGAGTACAATGACTGAATTGAAGAATTTTATAGGGAAACCCAATAAGCAAAAGAAAGACTAAGTGAATTCAAAGACAGATGAATTGAAATTATCCAATCAGTGGAGCAAAAAGAAAAAAAGATTGAAAAACAGTGAAGAAAGCCTGCATGATCTATGGGATACCATCAGAAGAACTAATCTGAAAATTACTGAAGTCCCAGAAGAAGAAGAGAAGAAGGGAACAGAAAGCTTATTTAAAGAAATAATGGCTGAGAACTTCCTACATCTGGGGAAATATTTGGATATCCAAGTTCATGAACTCATAGGTCACTGAACAAAATCAACTTGAACTTGGAGATCCTCTCTAAGACACATTATAATAAAACTGTCAAAAATTGAAGACAAAGAGAGAATCTTAAAAGCAGCAAGAGGAAAAAAGCTTATAATTCACCAAGATCCCCATAAGGCTTTCAGCAGATTTCTCACCAGAAATGTTACAGGCTGGGAGAGAGGGGATGATATATTCAAAGTGTGGAAAGAAAAAAACTGCCAACCAAGAATACTTTACATGGGAAAATTGTCCTTCAGAAATGAAGGAGAGATAAAGGCTTTTCCAGACAAATAAAAGCTGAGGGATTCATCGCTGCTAGACCTGCCTTACAAAAAATGCTGAAAGGAGTTCTTCAAGCTGAAATGCAAAGATGTTAATTCATAACATGAAAATATATTGCACACTAGTAAAGGTAAGTATATAGTTAGATTCAGAATACTCTAATGCTGGAACATGGTGGAGTGTTAACCGCTTAACTCGAGTGTAAAGGTTAAAGGAAAAGAGTATTCAATGAAACTATAGCTACAATAATTTGTTAATGGATACACCATATAAAAAGAGAGAAATTGTGACATCAAAAACATAAAAGAAGGTTTAGTAAAAAGGTAGAGTGTTTGTATGTGAGTAAAGTTAAGTTGTTAGTGGCATAAAATGGACTGTTATGTCTATAAGATGTTTTATGTAAGCCTCATGACAAGCACAAAGGGAAAAGCTATGGCAGATTGACATGAGATAGAGAGAAGGGAATCAAAGCATATCTCTATGGAAACCCATTAATTCGCAAAGGAAGGCAGCAAGAGACAAAGGAACAAGGGAACTATAAAACAGTCAGAAAACAATTAATAAGGTGGCATTAGCAAGTCCTTACCTGTCAATAATTACTCTAAATGTAAATGGATTGAATTTTCCAGTCAAAAGACATAGGGCAGCAGGATGGATAAAAAAACAAGTACCCAGGTATGTGCTGCCTAGAAAAGACTGACTTCAGCTTTAAGGCCACACATAGGCTCAAAGTGAAAGGATGGAAAAAGATATTCTATGCAAGTGGAAACCAAAAGATACCAGGGGTCCCTATACTTAATATCAAACTCATTAGACTTTACGTCAAGATGGTAAAAAGAGACAAAGAAGATCATTATATTATGATAAAGGGGTTAATTCATCAAAAAAATATAATAATCATAAACATATATGCACTCAACATTGAAGCACCTAAATACATTAAGGAAATACTAAAATATCTGAAGGGAGAAATAGACAGCAATACAATAATAGTAGGGACTTCAATACCCTATTTTTAACAATGGATAGATCATCCAGACAGAAAATCAACAAGGAAATGTTAGACGGGAATCATGCTTTAGACCAAATGGACCTAACAGATATATATAGGACATTCTATCCAACAGCAATTGAATACATATTCTTCTTAAGTGTACATGGTATATTCTTCAGGATAGATCACAGAATAGTCCACAAACAAATCTTAGCAAATTCAAAGAGATTGAAATCATACCAAGTATTTTTTCCAAGAACAATGATATGAAACTAGAACTCAGTAACAAGGGGAAAGCTGGAAAATTCACAAATATGTGGAAATTAAACAACATACTCCTGAATAACCAATATATCAGAGAATAAATTAAAAGGGAAATGAAAGAAAAATCTTGAAACAAAGGAAAATGGAAACATAACAAAAATTATGGGATGATGCAAAATCAGTTCTAAAAGGGAAATTTATAGCACTAAGTGCCTGCATTAATAAAAAAGAAAGATCTTAAACAATCTAATTTCACATCTCAAAGAATTAGAAAAAGAAGGAAAATTAAGTCCAAAGTTAGCAGAAGGAAGGAAATAACAAAGGTCAGATAAGAAGAAAATAAAATAGAGACCAGAACAACAGAAAAGATCAACAAAACCAAGAACTAGTTTTTGAAAAGATAAATAAAATTGACAAACCTTTATCTAGACTAAGAAAAAGAGAAAGAAGACTCAAATTAATAAATTCCGAAATGAAAGAAGAGATGTGATAGAAATGCAAAGAATCATAGAGAATACTATGAAAAATTATACACTGACAAACTGGATAAATTAGAAGAAATAGATAAATTCTTAGAAACATACAACCTACCAAGACTGAATCATGATGACATAGAAAATCTGAAGAGACCAATTATATAAGAAGATTGAATCAGTAGTCAAAAACTTCCCAACAAAGAAAAGCATAGGACCAGATGGTTTCACTGGTGAGTTCTACCAAATATTTAAAGAGCAATTAATGCCAACTTCTCAAATGCTTCCAAAAATTTAACAAGGATGGAACACTACTAAACTCATTTTATGAGGCCAGAATTACCCTACTGCCAAAGCCAGATAAGGACACTCGAATAAAATTTTTTAAAAATTACAGATCAATGTCCTTTATAAATTTAGATGCAAAAATTCACAACAAAACATTAGCAAATTAAATTCAGTGGCACATTAAAAGGATCATACACTATAATTAAGTGGGTGTTACCCCTGGGGTGCAAGGATGGTTTGACATATACAAATCAATAAATGTAGTATAACACATTAATAGAATGAAAGATAAAAATCATATGATTGTTTCAATATATGCAAAAAGAATTTGACAAAATATATCATTTCGCGATAAAAATGCTCAATAAGTTGGGTAAGTACCTCAACATAACAAAGGCCATACATGACAAGCCCACAGTTAACATCATATGAAACAATGAAAGTTTGAAAGCTTTTCATCTAAGGTCAGGAATAAGACAAGGGGGCCCACTGGCACCACTCCTAGTCAACATAGTGACAGAGGTCCTGGCCAGATCAATCATCTAGGAAAAAGTAATAAAAGGCACCCAAATCAGAAAGGAAGAAGAAAAATTATCTTTGCTGGCAGAAGACATGATCTTTTATATTAAAAATCTGAAAGACTCTACCAAAAAGCTGCTGGAACTAATCAATGGATTTAGTAAACTTGCAGCATACAAAGTCAACATAGTGAAGCCAGTTGCATTTGTATTCACTAACAATGAAAATCTGAAAAATAATATTATTCAGTCATGAGAAAGAAGGAAATCCTGCCATTTTTGGCAACATGGGTGGAACTTGAGAGCATTATGCTAAATAAAATAAGTGAGACAAAGGCAAATACTGTATGAAATCACTTATATGTGGAATCTAAAAAAGCCAAAGTCATGGAAACAAAGAGTAGAATGGTGGTCCATGGGGGCTGGGGGTGGGGAAAAGGGGGACGTGTTGTTCCAAAGGGACAAACTTGCAGTTATAAGATGAATAAATTCTGGGATGTAATGCACAGCATGGTGATTATACTTAGTAATACTGTATTATATACGTGAAAGTTACTAACAGAGTAGATTTTAAACATTCTCACCACAAAAAAGAAAGGATAATTATGTGATATGATGGAGGTGTTAGCTAATGCTACAATGGTAATCATTTTGTAATATATAAGTATATCAAATCAACATGTTGTACAATTTAAACTTACACAATGTTGTATGACAATTATATCTCAATAAACCTGGAACAAAGTATTAGGGGGTATGTAGGAGTGGTCATTGCAAAAGAAGCTACAGAAAGCTTTACTAGGGAAAGTGACATTGTAGTAAAATTCTGAATCAAATTAGGGAACAGGGAATGTAGATATTTGAACAATGAAGATTTTTGACAGTGATAATAGCAAGGGCAAGGGCCCTGAGGCAAGAGTGTGCTGGAGTTTTTAAAGATACGCAAAAAAAAAAAAAAAAGCAATTTTGCTGAAGCAGCCAGTAAGGAAGAAGACTAGTAAGATATATGTCAGGAAAATAGAACTGAGAGAGCCCCTCATGTAAACTTTACAGACCACTGAAAAGGACTATGGTTTCGACTCCAGGGAAGATGAGAAGCCTCTGGAGGTTTTGGTGTGTGTTTATTTTTCGTCCTAGAAAATCACTATTCTGTTTCTAACACCATAGTTTAATTGTGCCTGTGTTTACCCTCTATATAATTGAGATTATCTAGGATATGCTCTCTTGTTTCTGGCTTCTTTTGCTCAGTACTATGTCTGCTAAATCCATCCGTAATGTTGTGTGCAGTTGTATTTCATTCATTCACATCACCTTATAGTGTTCCATTGAATGGATATGCCACAATTTTTGTGTCCCTTCTACTATATATGGTTATTTGAGTAGATTCCAGTTAGGGAATATGGTGAATATGCACCATTATGAACATTCTTTTGGTGAACATGTTTCTGTGGAGTATATTTTACTAGGAGTGGGATTTCTGGTTTAGAGGTTCTGTATGTATTCAGCTTTCATACCACATGCTGTTCAGTGGTGCCAAGCCAGGGCCTGGGAATTCCAAAACTTGAGAGATGAGCCTAGGTAGGTGGGCAGAACACAGAGATGGAGGCAGTGACCATCATGTTAATGAGCCAAGTCGGTCTGATTTATTAAGTAATAGAGGGTCAAAGAAGGATTTTAAGAGGTGAATGATATAATCAGGATTAAACTTAAATAGATAATTCTGGCAGTTATGTGAAAGAAGATTTGAAAGGAACAAGCAATTAGGATGCAACCGTATTTGTCTAGAAAAGAAAGGTAGGAAGGTAATGGAGACACAGAGGAGGCAACAGCTTTGAGAAAAACTTAGGATGTGAAATAAGTGCTTTGGCAATTGATGGATATTGGGAAGGGTGAGTAACGGAGAGTGATCAGAGTCCCTGCACTGTAGCTTGGGCAACTATGCAGGTTTAGGGATCTAAAACAGAAGCAGACTATAGAAGGAAGTACAATTTCAGGGAGAAATCAATGAGTGCAGTGTTGGACATATTGAGTACAAGATGTTAGCTGAACATCACTAAGTCTGGCAGGTATTTGGATATAAAAGTTTGAAGTCAAAGTTCATGGTCCAGCTAGAGATAGAGATTTAAATATCGTTAGTACAGATTTGTTTCAGAAACCATGAGTGTATTGAAGTGACTTGAAAGAGTCAAGGACTGAGAAGAGCAATGAGCTCTTCTTAGGGTGAAACCCAAGGAACCACCATGTTTACTAGATGGGTAGGGGAGGAGACATCCACCAAGAAGAGAGACAGCCAATAGGTGGAGGCAAGAGGGTAAGCTGAGTGTTTTAAAGTAATGAATGTACTGACAAGTGAAGCAGAGAATGGGTTCATGAAAGATGAAGACTGCAAATATTCACTGAATTCGACAGCTAGGAAGTTACTGCGACTATAGTGACAGCAATTTTGTTTGAGTTGTTGGGGCTTGAAACCAACTTAAAGATTGAAAGTGAGGAAATGATTAAATGGAATAAAGTCAAGTCTGTCCTTTTAAAGAGTATGCATGAGAGAGGCAGAGGAGAGCCAGAATGTGATTGGAAGGAGATATGGGATCAAGAAAAGGTTGTTTGGTTATTCTTTAATTTTTATTTTACACTTAGGATGAGGGACACGAGGGTGCTTAGAAAAATGAAGGGAAAGTGTGAAGCAGAATTATGTGATAAACTAAAAATGCGGGAAAGATGGCTGAAAGGGCTGAAGAAACAGTCATCAGAAAGAAGCTGTGACAGTTGGCATTGCTGTAACTGTCCGTCTCTTTCCTTTTATGATGTCTCCATCGATTTCATTTTTACATGAGGCCAAATTCACTCCAGTACATTACCTGTGCTGGCCCACATTATACTGTATAATGATCATAATAGTGACAACAAGTAACATTGATTGAGTACACTCTATGGTCCAGACACTGTGTTACGTGTTTTATACATTATCTATAATTGAGAAACAACTTTTCAAGTCAAAAGTATTAACCCAAGTTATAGACGGGAAACTGAGGCTCAGAGTGAAATAAATAAATTGCCTGAGGTAACACGGAATAAGTAGCTACCAGAAGTTAAAACCAGTTCTGCCTGGATCCAAAGTCTATGTTCTTTCCGCTAAATCAGGCTGACTTGCCTCCCATAATGTTTGCATTCAAATGTGTATGTCACCTTAAGGAGGATCTGGCAGTGACCAGTCCCTTTCTGAGCTGTTGAAGGAGGTCAAGCTAGTTGTATCCAAAGCATCTGCTTTTACATCCTGAGAGCAGAGCGAGCGATCTGTGATGCTAATTTTCCCTTGATGTGCTAAAGCAGATTCAACTTCAATAAATCAAAGAACAGTTCCTCTGTCCCTTCCAACCATCCATAGCAAAGTATTTGATGCATGTGTTTTCTGAGCATTCCTTATTACTAGTTATTAAAGAGAACAGCAGACAGAGCGACTATTTGGGTGGCTTTCCAACAAAGCACGCTATCAGCCTTAAGATATAATAAAGCATTGTATTACTTTTATGGCCTTAGTTTATTTGAGTTTGGCTTGGTTGGATTTTAGATAAAATTCTTGCACACAATCTGTATTTTAAATAAGTACCTTTTAAATTTCACTGCTGCTTCTTTACAGAGGTATTTGGAAGAGCAAAGGGAGGACCGTCCATATATGAATCATGTCATTAGAGACATTGTTTTCTGACACAGGCAAATTGTACCTACTGCAATGAATGGGCCTCCCTTGAGGGCTATAGACGTGTTTTACCAAAGATGCTCCTGGGGAAATTCATGAGGCCAAATGCACTCTCTCTGGGAAAGGAAATAATGTTCGGGAGACCCGAGCTGAATATAAATATTGACTGTTTTCCTTGAGTAACAGATATAGCAACTCTCATAACCCCAAGGCATGATGGGGTGTGTGGGTGGACATGTGTGGCCCATATGTCTCTAATGGCAGCTTGACGGCATCCATTTTAGCGGCGACCTTTCTAATTCACTTTTGGAGCATGTTTATTGATTTTAAAAGAATGAAGCTCGCCGAGTGAGATATTGTTCAGCTGTGGTTATGATGTTCCTTAAGAAACAGAAGCATAAACCTAAATCACACTTTGACACTTGAGGTGAAAGAATGCACTAAGACCTTGCTTGCCCCTATCCTTATCTGACACTTGGATTGCGTTAACATTTTTTATCTTCCTTCAACTTACTTGTTTAACAAATATTTGGTGCCTATTCTGTGATAGGCACTTAATATACAGTAGTAAATCATATTGATTGAGATCCTTGCCTTGTGAACCCAGCATTCTTGTTGGGAATAAATTTTAAGGAAACAATTATAAAAATATATATGATAAAAATTGTAATCAATGTGGTGGAGCACAGGAGGCCAGGAGAAAGGGTAATGGGGAGATATAATTTTTATTAATAAAGACCTCTTTGAGGAAGCTGGCATTTAGAATGAAAACTGAAGAAGGAGGTAACCACGCCAACAGTTACAGTGAGAATTTCCTGTGCTGTATGACATAAAACTTAGGAGAATCACATTTTTAGTGAAATGAAGCTAAGTGTTTTGAGATATTCTAGTCTATGCTTGAAGGAGGTTGATGCAAGATGGAAATCAACATTCACTGAAGGTACTATTGTGTGCTGGAACATTCCATATACTATGTCTTTTACTCTTCACCATAAGCCACCAATGCTGGTGTTACTATCCCCATTTTAATCACAGAAAAAAAGCCCACTAATGTTCAGATTGAATAAAGAGATTATCTGAGGTAATATGTTCAGGAGCTAATTGGGGATGCCAACAGTCTCTTTCCATCACCAGCATGGTCCCAAATGTATTCTGATAAAACTTGGTTCCATGAGAGTGAGTATTATACAGAGACACATACACACACAGCCAGACACAGTCATACACAGACGTGCACACACATAAACCCCTGGGTTCTCCTGGTTAAATACATTGGGTCATTTGAAGGTAAGCAGTGCTAACCCAGTCTGTAGTAGAAACAAATATGTCCTGTGGGTCCCCAAGAAGGGTGCTGGGACTTTAGAGGATCAATAAGCAACACCGTACGTTCCAAAGTTCAAAATGAATTAAAAGATAGACATAAAGGTCAGACAGATGGCAATCAAGATATCAGCTTTGCTCCCCAAAAAGGTGAATTTGTGGCCTTGCTGGGCTGGCTAATACTTCCTCTAAGAATTAGACCAATTTGTCTGGCCAATTCTTGGCAAGGTTGAACAACAAGTAGGCCACACCTACAGGGCCTGGCCTATGTAGAGACCGAGACTAGAATGGACCCTTCCTGCAGAGATGCGTATATGAAAACAGGAGGGACAAAGTGGTTAATTTAAGGATCATCTTCTCCTTTTCCCAAATACATTAATCAGAAAAGTCATTCTTTCTCAGGAGACGAAGGCAGCAGAGAGAAGCTAGGAGTATTTTTCTAATGGAGTTTCCTCCACGTGGAAACAGGAAGGTCGAAGGAAAGGAATTTCTCTACTTACAGGAAGTAAAGTGTGTACCCTGGATTTTTTCAAATAGATTTTGTTGTTTAGAGCACTTTTAGGCTTACAGGAAAATTGAGTAGAAAGTATAGAAAGTTTCCATGTACTCCCAGGGAGTAGAATTTTTTCCTTCATAATTCATGATAAAAATGAACATTTGAACGTGTAACTCTGTGCTGCAAAGCATTCTATGTGTTACTTAGTTTAATATTCACAACAACCTTAGGATAGAGATACTATTATTGTTCCTATTTAACAAATGAGGAAACTGAGGCATAGAAATGGTAACTTATTGGGGATCAGCAGTTGATAAATGGCAGAACCAGGATTGGATCCCCCATCAAACCCAGCTCCAGAGCACATACTCTTAGGCAAGACTATAGTGGCTTTTATCGCTAACTTAAAACTTTAAAATATTTGGTTTTGATGAATTTTTTATTGTTACTGTTTCATAGTGTAAAGAGTCCATGACTATAGATAGATACCTGCTAGCCTGGTATCCCCAGCCTGTCACAGCGATCTGTCTCAATGCATATTACCCTTGTGTAGCTCTACCCAGAACCTTTATGATGTTATCCTCTTTTCAAGACTACCTTATATTCCTTGCTGAAGTACCTTAGGATACACACTACAGGTCTGAGCACAATGAGCATTTGTCTTTACTTCTCCAACGATCACAATGCCCATCTCCTGTGGTTCCTTTCCAGCAGTTTCCCATGCTTTTAGCCTGATCTTTTTGAAACTGGTGATGACAGCCTTCAGCCATGGCTAAAATAAGAAATAAAAGGATCATTTTGTAGCAGGGGTTACTAAATTATTGCACATCCATTTTCTCTAGGAAATTTAATTAATTATTGAGTAAACATGGCTTCCTATTGATTCTATGTTGATTACCTTCTAATATGAAAAATGGAACCATGCCATAATGTTATTTGAGCACGGCAGATCGCGGACTCTATTGTGGAACAAATGAAATAAAGGATATTGGCATTTCTGCAGAAGGCGGGTGTGTGTCTCCATGTGAAAGAGGCTATCTTCCTACAATCTCAAAAACAAACAAACGGTGATAGGAAGGAAAAGTCATATTAGCGACAAGGTTTGGATTACATAGAAGACTTCGTTAGTCATTGATCTCCCTGGTGATAGCACAGTGCCCCTTAAACATTATTGAAGTCTATTTACAATAAAATGACTACTGGGAACCAGCTCTAAATTCTCCATGTAACCTCTGATTTTCAAATCAAAGCAAACAGAGAGTAATAAGAAATATTTACCATTATGCAGATAAAACAAACCCCTTCAGAAATTCATCCTGTGCATCTCCCCAGCTAGAAGAGGTGCTCCTGTGTGTGTACTTGTAAGAAAGCTTTATAAAACAATCACTAGAATGTGTACAAGGGAGAAAACTTACTTTACCAAATTTAACAGTAATGCAAAATTAGTGGATTCATCATAATAAACGTTTTAGCTCATGTTTTGACAAACTTTACGCAAAACGCTGCAGTCACCTCTTAAAAGAAAGTGTCTCCTAAACTTATTCTGGAGGCCACACCTGCAAATGGAAGAACAGGCTTTTATAGAAACATATGTTGACTATTTAGTTACAAATCAAGCAAAAACACATGGCTTCATTTTCCCATAAAAGAGTGGATTCGCAGTTTCATTTTGTCCTTTATTGAAATTAAAATGTCAGGAAAAGTCTGAAATGCTCATGCTGGAACTTTATTTCTATTAAGAACTGTTCAATAGACTTGTTTCTAAAGGATTATTGCTGAAATGTCATGGTTCCAATAAGGTGAAGGCAGGTTTTAAGAATTAAAGCAATTCCTCTTCAGCTAAAATGTGCTTTATACTGAAGTCCAGATGCATGTAGATGTATTTCTCTATACATTTTCCACAATCATAAGATTTTCAGATTGAATATTAAAGAATTGTTACTAAATTCAAAACATGATTTAGGGGGACTGATGAGCGAACTCGAAGTTTTATAATTTTAAAAAGGCACTACTTATTTAGAATGGGAATTAATCAAGTTTCTTTCTCTAAAAATTTTACTGTTTTTTAAGCGTGATAGCCACACATCAATATGTATATAAAATGGTTTCATTGAAACTACACAGACACGAGATCCAACAAATTCTATGTGAAGCATAATAATGCAATTAAATTAGAGATTAATAATCATTAAGAATTTAACAAGTAAATTGATATGGTCCTCTTTTAATGTGCTTTCATTCATGCTTCTTCCAATTTTTTATTTCTTGTTAATTTTGCTATTTTTTAGTAGTAAATGGAGCGTGTTTCTATTGCTTTAGTATCTTTACTGCAGACCAGAGCGCTCAGCTTTACTTTTCCTGGGGGCTTCAAAGTTCATTAATTCTTCTGCTCCACGTAATTTTGTAATGCACTTGGTTAGCATAAACTTCTGACAATTCAAAAGTCGAAGTGTCCTTTCCTTTTTATTTAGAATGTATCTCCCTTCTCTCTCTCTTTTTTTTTTTTTTTGTAAGACAATGAAGTGGGTCTGAATTCTCTAGCTTATCTCTAAAATCACATTCCCTTCTTTTCCCTTTTGAGTCTTATTCTGTAGAATCTGTGAGGAGTGGCTCCCTCTGACAAGTCTATTAAAAGATGGTTGGTAGTAAGTCACTGGTAGATAGTTATCACATAGCCTGGATCTTTTGAGTCTGTTAGGGCCACTAGTATTGTCCCTATGAGCATATTAACAGACACATTTGCTCATTGATCTACCATGCAACTATTATTTAACACAAAACAGACACTCCTGAAACATTTGAAGTCAGTTAAGATTAAATATTTTTGATTTTTAAAAAACATGGATTTGGTATATAGCTAGAGAAAGAAAACGGAAACACAATTACTTAGACAAATAGAATAGTTACAGTCCAGAAATGAAAAGGATTGCTATTTTCATTACTGCGTTATATACTCTTCATAGAAATACCTGAAATTATCTTGTTCACTCAAACTATTTATTGACTGAATCATCCCCTCCCCCCCCACCTAAAATTTAAGTCTATGAGAACAGACCTTGTCTCTGGTTCATGGCTAAGTCTGAAGTTCCCAGAACAATGCCTGAAGCATAGCAAGTGTTCAAAAAAATTTATTGATTGACAATGAAAAACATTGCCGAACACATGAGAATGTGAATGCCCAACTTAGAGTGAAGATCTTCACTCAAGAGATAAAGTCTACATTTCTCCTAAAAGGGGAAAACAGTAATGGGGTGGGGAGTATTCGTTTATGTCGATAGGCTGTAAAAGGAAGAATCAGAAAGGTGGCTTTCTACAAAGATGTGAATAGCACGGATTCTAAAGAATTTCCTTTCTTCCTGCTAAGAGTGAAGAGTAGACCTACAGACATATGTACACTGAAATGTATCTCGAATTTAAGACAAAAAAATGCTTAGTGCAAATCTTATTGTTCTCTGAAAGATCAGGCATCTGTCAAGTGTCAAGTGATGAATATATGCAAATAATTAAAATCAATTATTAATCTTAAGAAATAGTTGCTGTTTTAAGAGTAAAATATATCATTTAATGATTAGGGAGATTTAACTTTACCAAGTTCGCTCAGAGACTCATGAACCAATTGCCTGAAATGTGCTGGTGTTAAATCAAATGTGAATGGGTATGGTTTAAAAATGAGTAATATTAGTAATCTATGAGGAAGTCTACAGGGCAGTTTTGTCACGATGGTTGACGAGGGTGAACTAACCCTGCCTCACCTGAGAGCCCCCCAGTGTTTCAGTATTAAAGAAGACCCACTAGAGCAGTGACGCCTCGTTCTCGAAGCTATTCAAAACACTGAAATTCTAGTTACACAAAAGCCAACGTCTTTACTATTAGCCACTAACGTAGAAGATACAACCATAAAGAATGACCGTTCTTTTCTCTTATAACATACCTCTTTGTACAATCCCAGAGGACTTGGAGGACAACTGAGTCTTGGGTAGCCATAGCTCCCATCAGCCAGGAAGACACAAGGGCCAGGCTCAGTGTCCCAGTCACTGGTAGTCCAGTTACAGTTTGGTTCTGTAGGGGAGGAGGACATTTCCCCTTCCCAAATGTGGGTTCGTCTGGCTGGAGAACGAATTAAATTCACATGAGACAGAATAGCAAGAGAAAATAAAACAAAGCTTTATGAGGAACCGAAGGAAGAAAGGGCACCGAAGAAGTGGGGTGCACATAGTGGTTATATACCCCCAAACAGGATGTTTCACATGTGATTGAAATGTCCCTTTTACAATAGTCACGAGGCCGTTCTGTCAGCACAGAACTCGATGGAAACGACAGATAGGTCTGCTGTCCCAGTGAACTCTGCGGGGTGGCAGGTGTGTTGCCTCGGGCTGGGGGGGTGGTCACAGATGAGCGCGGCAATCGGTTCCCAGCCTAAAGAAAGATGCTTAATCTTTAAGGAGATGCCAACGTTGGGAGGGGGAGGGAAGTCAGTTACAGGAGGTTACCAGAGAAGCACAATAAAATGCAGATTTTAAGTCCTTGCCTTTGGTATTGATTAAGAGTTTTTAGAGAGAAGGTCATCTCCTCTCTTCTTCCTGGTACAGAGAGGGAGGCACCTTTTACAGATAGAGATTTACCTTACAAATGTAAATGTGTCCTAAGGAAGGGCAAGTTCCATTCCTCAGAGCCTCCTTCCCTGTCCCAGTTTATCAAAAGCAATCAGCCTCAAATAATCCTGATGCCAAAGAGACATATCTTGGGGTGGCCAATTCCAGGTCCCCACAGTTCCCTGGCTGACAAAGTGGAGCTTCTGGATTGTTACACACTATGTGAAAGATGTTATTCAGTTTCATAGTAGTGGGGAACTAATCTGGATGACAATAGAAACATTACTCAGATCTTTGGGCCTCTGATCTCTCATCTGTGATTTTGAAATAGTACTGTTGACTTCATCTACTTAACAGAATTTTTGTGAGTATAAAATAAAATAGTAACACTGAATGTGTTTTGTAAGATTTAAAAGTGCCATAAAAGGTATGCTATTATTTATTGTAGTATTATTAGTACGTTCTAAATAAGCTTGCAAGACGTCATTGGTAGATACTGCCTTTAAACTCCAGGGAAGATAGGAGCAGTGGTTTTGCTATTTTAACATGTCTATGATAATCACTTCTTATCCTTGAATTTGTTTTTCTTGGTTCAATGGAATTCATGACAGAAAAGTATATACCCTTTTATTTATGACCACATTATGCATAAACATCAGCAAGTTTTTAAAACAGTGAGATTTGAACAAACATGGTGGCATTGGTGGAGTGGTATAAATAAGGAATGTGTGTCTTTTTGTTTTGAGAAAGAAGGGACAACTTCCAGGCTTTACTGTCTCAATAAATCATTGTGTCCTTGAAAATGGAAAAAAAGTAAGAACCCAGACTATTCAGAACTGAAAGCTAGTTAGCGAAGGTGACCATTTCAAAGCTGTATTTTGTTCTTCTCATCCTTTACTTTTGGGTGGGTCAGGGAGGTATTTCAGCTGCAGTGCTGGCATTTAGATGTAGTTACAATGAATTGCAGCCATGATTGCAATTGTTTTGTGATGCCTGTGGTGTCATTACCAAGATGCGATTACCAATTGCTATATGAAATTAGTTATGCATGAAATGAATAGGAAGCATAAATACTAGGAGGGAGAATCTGAGCACAGACTTCATCCTCATTGTCTTCCAGATCCACTGACGCTTATGCATAATGCGGTCATAAAACTTTAATTTATTTCGGAGTCATAGGACTAGAAGGGATCTTTAAAGGTCAACTAGGACATCCCCCTGTTTCCAGGACCTTGAGCAAACCTAAAAAGCTAATGAATGAACCCTTTTTCTCAGGAGCAGATTAAAAATCTTCTAATGATTATGTTAGTAGAGGTAGTAATGTGGTAGTAACAGGAATTTCTACCATGTAGTAATACATGGTGTTCATTAGCCAATGAATACAACGTATTTTATATATATTATGCACCAAATTAATATAGAGATATATGTATTGACTTTTAAATATTTTATTGTTAGAATATAATTTCAGCATAAAGCTTTAGGAAATTGTCATTATATGCCATGCTTCTTTTTAAAATTTTGTGTTCATTGAAATTCCTCAATAGAATGGTTAAAAGCTCCATAGAAATAGTTTAAAAGCATTAGAGGAATGTGTATCACACATACACACACCCCTCACAGATTCCCGTGCAATGAAATCACTCTGTAAAGGGAGGCAGTTCAACAAACTTTGAAGAATTAGATTTCCGTATATTGAATTCATTTAAAATAGGATGTATCCATAGATTTTTCTAAGATGAAATAATATTACTAGTAGTCTGTTCAGTACAAAAAAAAAAGAGAAATTTTCATTTCTCTTTCTCAGATCCTTATTCTGGAATCCAATTGATATGGTTAATGGCTTGGTGTAAAAGAAGGAACGACGTTCCATATTTCATCACCCAAGTCATGGAGGTTAATATAAAAGTGAATCAAGTCTCTTTGGATCCTGACTGTAAGATGATGTCCACCAAAGCCAATGGCCTTTGGAAGCATATGATGATGTTTCTTTTCTCTTATGGGAAGACTGCCTTCAGGAGATGCAGCAAACACTAGACTACCGTGACTCGATGGTCAGCTTCCTGTCTCAGTGATGTTATTAGGCTTCGGCAGGTCAATTGTTCTCTTTTGGACTCAATTTCTTCCCTGGAAAATGGAGGCCATGATTCTCTCTTTTATTGTAGTGAGGATTAAAGAAAATAATACACTTAGTTTTCTTAGCAAATTGTTGAACACATGACAGATGTACTGCCAATGTTAGTTCACCGTCCCATTTCCTCCTTTAAAATGAAGGGCTACAGAAGATTCTGACACACAAAAACTTTACGAATTAGAGCTCTTTACTTGGGGCTAAAGAATATGATCTAACAAAGAGACGGAGGGACATGAATGTGACCCAATGCCTCAGCTTAGGAAACTATTGTACTGACATAAATGTTTGAAAAGCATTCTATGCAAGAGAGAACTATTTTTAATGTTTCTATATACATTATGTTCAATATTAGTAACCCAGAACCTTAATAATGTTTCTACATACATTATGTTCAATATTAGTAACCCAGAACCTTAATATAATTACATATTGAATAGTGAGTCATAAAATGTGGCAAATATTTACTCAGCGTCTGTGATATGTTGTTCTTTTCCTACACCCCCTTTTCTATAGAGAGGCTAAACTGTTGTCCAAGGTCTACAGCTTCCAAGTTGTGAAGCTTTTCACCTTAATATTCAAACTTACATTATTTTACTCACTAGTATTCTGAGATTCTCAGAAAGCTCTTTCAGATATACAAATATGTAGTATTTTCTTATTTCTTATTAACATAGGAACAGCATTGACTTTTGTCTTGAGAAGCTTAGCAATGTTATTTTGACCACTGAATTGGCAAAAGATTGACACTACTTCCTGCTTCATTCTCCTCCCTGGTTTGCTCTTCTGGGGATATATGGATGAAGATGGTTAAACAAATAATCTGCAGTGTCTCTGGAAATAGTCTAATGGAAACCAAAGGAAAACTGTGTTAGGAAGCTTTGGATGCAAAGTAAAAGAAAGGACAGTAAAAGGATGAATAGCTCCTGAAGAGAGTAAGGAATAGAAAAAGGACGTCGTGTAGTAATATAAGGGGCAACTTAATCCTGATGTATCCACATATTGGGACCAGGATACATCTGTAATAAGCATATTCCTTCAGCCAAATTTTCTTCTTGGATGATAAGCCAGGATAAATGTAATGGGGAACAATGGGATGGCTGAAAGCAGGAAAGTGGCGTGATATGGTCTACCTTTTAAAAGGATCACTCTACAGCAACATAAAGGATAGGCCAAAAAGGGAAAGGTAGAAGCAAGGAGACCAATTAGGAGGCTGTTACAACAGATACATGAGAGATAATCATAGTTTGGATTAGGAGGGTCGCAGAGAAGGTGGTAAGAAGTACCCAGATATATATATATATATATATATATATTTTTTTTTTTTTTTAAAGTTTTGAACAACAGGATTTGCTATGTATTGAATGTGAGTGGGAAAGAAATAAAGAACTGAGTCCAGGAAGGCCCCAAGGTTTGGAGCTTGAGCAGCTCATTAAATGGAAGTGCCATTTGTTGAGATAGGCAACACAGATGGAAGTGCACAGTTGGAAAGAAAAATCAAGAGATGTATGCAGGACTTCTTGAGTTTGAGATGGCAACTGGATATTCAAATGGAATGTCATGGAGGCAGAAGAATAAGAATCAGTGTTCAAAAGAGAGTCCTGGATGGGAGATAGATATTTGTAAGTCATCAGGATATTGATGGCATTTAAAGCCATGGGAGTATATGAGATAACCTGGAAGTCAGTCCCAAAGAGCCAAGCACCAAGGAGAGAGTTCTGAGTCTTGTCAATATCTACATATCAAGAAATTATGAGATGTGACAAAGGAGACTGAAGAGGACTGAGGTCAGAGGAAAACCAGGAATGAATGGTGATCCAGAAGTTGAGTGGGGAAAGCATTTTAAGAAAGAGTAGATGATAAACTGTGTGAAATACTGCTGATGGGTAACTTAAGGTAAGGGCTGGGAACTGACTATAGAGCTTAACAACTTGGATGGCATTAGTGAATTTGACTCCAGTGAATTTAGGCAAAAAAGGGAGGCAGAAGATTAAAACCTAACTGAACATTATTGAGAGTGTAGGCAGTGATGAATGGGAGATGAGAACACAGTATTTTGAAGAGTTTTGCTACAATGTAGGGTGGGGAGGGAAAGCAGCAGAGTTAGTTGATCTATTGTAAGGAGTAAAACAAATATCACCTCCTCCTGGGCATGGTGAGTTGGTGGGAAACAACTGATCTACTTTAGGTCTCTGTTCAAATTTGACTTTATCCCATTAAGTCTTTTTCAATGAACACAGTTGCAATTTACTATCAATCATAAGAAGATGTACGTGTTTTTGTATTTCAATGCGAGACATGAAATTTTAGGGCTAGGAGTTGCTTTAAATATATCTAATCTCCAAAAATGAAAAAAAATAAGGGAAATTGATTTTTAACTTGTTGCTCATGGTCACCCTGGAATCTCAGAACCAGCACTAGAATGAAAATCTAGCAACTGCTTTTCTTGTCAAGCAATCAAGTGTTGTTTTCAGTACTTAAGTTTGGGGCTGTAAGAGTTTAAGTGCTTTTCTTCATTAATGCAAAAACGAATGTGACGCTGCTTGGGTAAGTGTTTGTTTTTTATTTTTGCTTTCAATAAGCTTTAAATTTTGCTTTGTTTGGTATTAGTAATGAGTCAGTCTATGTATGCATGTATGTATGTATCTATCTATTTATCATCTATTTATCTATCTAAATATTAAACCCACTGTATATCAGTTAAAGCAAGTTTTTAGGTTTTCTGGGTTTTTTCCCCATCATGCTCAAAATATTTCTTACTTAAGAGAATTTTTGAATAAATATTTCTAATGCCACATTTAAAACTGTCTTAAAATGCACTATTAAAACTTTCACTGTATCATCTTTAAGACGTGGAATTGTCTCTGACCCAAAAACATTTATCTCCTTAAATGTTTCCACTTTACATTACGCTTGTTCTGCAAAGTAAATTACTCTTCTCTCCTCAAAACTCTCCTAATTTCTTAAAATGTAGCCTAAAGGTTGTACTCTAATGGAACATATTCACAGCAGCTTTGTAAAGGGATTGCAGTGTTGCTCACAAAGGTGGAACCGTCATATGTAGTTTGCTGCCTGTCGATTAAAAATATTTTAGCATTTGTTTAATATAGAAACTGTAAGTTACTTTCAGTTAACCCGTTATTGATGAAATGTATTTCTCCCAAGTCAGTAAAGTTTTTAACCAAAACAGACCCACTTGAATTGGCACAACTCAAAACACTTTTTAAGGAAAATGTGAGAAACACTAGTGACAGTGTCAAATTTTTTAACACACTGACCTATCCTTTGGTGAGCACATTTAATAGGATTCATTTACCAAACTGACATCATCTGTTAGGTTGCGACTGTATAAGAACAGAATTTTCAGGCAATTCGATTAAAAAAAACAGTTCAGCCATTTTATTGAAGTGGTCACTTTAACTGCCAAGTGCTATCCATGAGATCAGGTACTCTATTTAATAAGATTACTGTATAGCTTTTATCATGTGCCAGGAGCTCTTCTAAGCAGTTTACAAAGATTAATTTATTCAACCCTCCTAACAATTCTATGAAATTGTTAATATTAGTATCGCCATTTCACAGATGAGAAAACTGAGGCAGAGAGAGTGATTAATTAACCTGCCCAGTGTCACATAGTCCGTGGGGCAGCTGAAATTCAAACCCTTGGAGATGTGCTCTAGGGGGCCTGTGGACATCCACCTTGCTGGGCTGCCTGCCTCTCTATGACTATTGAGGGCAGTATGTTTTAGCCTATTTTCTAGTGTGGGCTTTTGACCTAAACGGCCTGGGTTCAAATCCTCTCTGTGCTGTTATTAGGTTTGTGATCATGTGCAGGTTACCTAATCTCTCCTTGCTGTAGTTTCCTCATCTGTAAAATAGAGATATTAATATTTGTAAAACAGAATATTAATTAGCACATAATCAAATTATTAAGCGAGTTACTTTTTTTGTTACCTAATATTTGGGTTTAGGTTGACAAAATAATACGTGACTGATTAAATGGTTGAATTTTTAGGCATGTGTTTTGATTTCACATCATTATGGCCAAGAGAAAATTGTGTCAGGAGTGTATAGTCCTGCTGTGGGGAATGGCATCACGTTTCCTTTTTTTTACGGTGGGGTACAAGACAACTAACCTTGCCTAATACCCTTACACTGTCCAATCTTAAGACCTCTTCCTTTTTCTTTAGTACAGGTGATGAATTTAGGATATCTAGAGAGCCACCTCACAGATGACGTCAATGTCTGCGGAAAGCCATGCCTTGATGATTCTAGAGCCTGACCATACTCTAAGTAGTGTTCACTTTTCTTGTGTTCTGGATTTAATGGTCCTGTCCCAGGAGTAAGTGGGTCTCCTCCTTTGAGGTTGTTGGCTAGCCCTCCTATGATTCATGATCCTCATCAGTTTCCCATACTCAGGGGATACATTTTACATACATACACACATATACATACACATATACATACATATATTATAGAAAATATATATAGGTATATATACGTTTTATCTATATTTGTGTCCATATATTCCAAATAAAAGCAGAATGTTGGCTACTATGCAGGCAACACAAGTCCTCTAGTCCTTAAAGTACATCCAATATAGAAATTCTTGAACTGTCACTGTTTGGGGTCCTATTCATCTCCTCTCCTGAAATTAACTCCCAGAACTCTACTAAGAATGAATCTTAAGGCTTATACAAGCTAGCTTATAGCTAACTTTAAGGAAAATAAATACATAAGATACATGAACGTGTCTTTCTATTGTAACTTAGAGTGCAATATGTCTCTCTATGGGTTTGTTATTGCCTCACCAAACAAATCTTTAAAAAAACTGCTCAACATTGTAACTTACCTACCCTTACCTTCACATTTCAGAATAACTTTGTCAATTGCTTTTCAAAGCACTTTGATTTACGGAATATTTTTCTTTTATGCATGCCCTACTTCAATTTTACCTTCAGTGAGTATCTATGTCTTTGGAACAAAGTATATATGTACATACATCAAATTATTGGCTCCTCTAACCGAAATAATAAGTCATCCATTGAAGAAACAACTGGGCCAGCCCAGTACTGTAATTGACTTTGTCTGGGTATAGGGAGAGATTTATTTAAAAACAGCACTTTTTTTTTGCTGAAGTTAATTTTCTTCTCTCAACACATAGAGGATATACAATTTTGGAGCCTATTAGTTTTTCCAAAATTTAGTTTAACAAGCAAATATTAAACACAACCACGTAAGATACCCTGATAGACATATGAAGATACTGTCGACAGCCAAGCAAGAGCCTCCCATGCCCCAGGCACAGAGAAGCCAATGCTACAGCACCATGCTTTTGTGAAAAGAAAGAGCTTTAATACAAGGTGGACCAGTAAGGAGACAGGAGGCAAGGCTCAAATCTGTCTCCCCTAGTGGATTGGGGACAGACTTTGAAGGAGTTGGGAGTGGGAGTGATTATGTAAAATGCTAGCTTGGAAGAATCTGATTGGATGGTGGGAATGTAAGGATCTTGGAACCCCACTGTGTTGCAAATCAAGGGACCCCCTAACTTTTCATTATGTTCCCTGCACCGCTTTTACATTGTGTTGAGTCCCATAGGCAACTTTTGGTTCCAGTGTACCGCTGTAAGTGTTCTGAGAGCTCTCCGTGCATGCTCTCTGCGCCGAGTCCCGGCGGGAACAAAAACAGTTCCAAGGCAGTCGCCGAGCAGGAGCCTGGTGGCTGTTTGGCTGGCACAGACGCTGCCCTGCTGTGTTCTCGGGGTCTCTGAACAGTAACTTACAAAAACGTTTTAGAGAGGTAGGTGGACTAATCAACTGTAATAATGGGCACTGAGGCAGTTTCAATATCAGTTTACATAAAACATGAACTCAGTTTTCCAGAAACTCAAACTCTCGTCATTGAGCTCGCTGTAGTGCAATACAAGGAAGTAGACATTCTCTGAATGAAATACCAACATCAGGTTGCATAATGATTAAACAAGTTTCTAGCTTGGAGAATAACATGTGAAAAAGTTCCTCTGGGTTCTACGAGAATGGAAGATTTGAAAGTTCTGACAAATTCTGCTTGACGTGCCAGCCTTTCACGTTATAGACCTGCAGTACACACCTGTGAAAGGAAGAGAGAGAGGCAGGCGGGGAAGGAACGACAGCATTGCAAGGAAAAAAACGGTGAAGGGGGAGTCATGAACCAAGAGAGAGCGGAGCTTCAGGTGGTGGTGGTTGTTATTACTACTATTATTATTATTAATTGCTTTGTTCTGCCATTTGAGACAGAACTAACTTTTTAATTCTAAATAAAAGTTCCTTCTGGAATCAGCAGATGCCTGTGATTCAGGAACATGGAACCCCTGAGGCCAGAATTCCATCCCCAGCTCTCACCTGTCAGAGACCCCAGTCCTCCATTCCCCATGAAGGAAACACATTCTTATCCCTTTGTCCTGGTTTTACCTTTGGGTGGTCAATGGATTGTTCACAGACTCCCCAGGCCGTAAGGGCAACTTCTTTTCTCTTGTTTTTTTAGCGTTGTTTTGGTAAACAATTTTTAGAACTCCCATGGGCCTCCAACAGCTTTCTTGAAACTTATATATGCTTGGTATAGCTTTGATCCAAGGTTCAACCAGTTTCTAATTAGAGTGTATAAATCATTTTTGTTCTTCTTGAGGCATAGTAACAACAACGAAAAAAAAAACAACCAAACCCAACAGCCTTACAAAAAGCGTACGTATATGCCTTGGCTCAAGCCCTGAGCTGGGGTCCCCAGTCCCTAATGCCTGCAGGTGAGAGGACCCTGGGACAGGCTCAATGCTCCATTGCTACCGTGCTTTACCTCCAGCACAGTTGTAGGAGGTATCTTTACTCTTCAGAAGTCATTTGGCCTAACTCTAATTAATACTTCACCTAATCTTCTAGTAATACCACTAATTGTTCACAAACCAGCAGTTTAATCAGCACTCTGCTAACAGGCAAAGTTTTTTTTTTCCTCTCCACTTCTTTTTTGCTCTGACACAGTGCGAACTTAGGCAAGTATGTCCCAATTGCTTTGTTTCCATGTAATTTAACAGCAAGACATTATTTTCTCATAAGAGGTGCTTTGAATTTTTACTGCTAATGAATAAATTAACTAAAAAAGGTTAATCTGCCTACATGTTTATGAAACATTATGCAAATCGTTCTCCGAAAGGTTTAATGGTAATTGAAAGCAATTGAAAACCATGGTACATTTCCCCCAATTTTCATCTATTTTTTTAAAGTGTACAGAATACACAGATTTTCACATTCTACAGATGTGTATGTAGAGGGGATTTTGTGAGGCTCTGATATCATCTCTATGGTTTAAGTATATTAATGAAAACATGCAGGGTCTCTATTTTTGATGAGGAATGGCACGGACTTTGGTAATTAATTTAAAGCAAAGCTGTAAAAATGAAAAGGATCTATGTGATTAATATTATTACAGCGAGGAGCAAAGGAAGTAATTATGTTTAGACACTTATTGTAAAGCCTTGACAGAATGGTTCTTGCATTGAGTTCAAATTGCACAGTTTATGACCTGCTATTCATTTTGGAGGTGTTTACATGAATGGCACAGGTGTTGAAGGCTGAAAAGATGTGGATCACTAAGTATTTACATGAGTGTCATTTGGTAAGGAAATTTTTGCCTCATAAAGGGTCTGTTTTCCTCATTTCACCCTGTTCTTTCCTGCAATGAAGGTGAGCTAATTTACCAGCTGATAAGGGCATTTTCAGAAAGGAAAATGTACTTGCGTGTGTGTGTGCGTGTGTGTGTATGTTAGGGAGTAGCAGAGGGCATCTGTTGGGGATTGTATATTGAAATAAAAAGAAAATAACAATTTTCCTGTTTGACCTAAAATACTACACGTCTGATAATCTGAAGGAATGCATAGTGTCTGATAAGTCTCTGTCACAATTTTTTAAAAATGTGTTACATAAACCCGTGATCCTCATACTTTTTGGTCTTAGGATACTTTTACATTCTTAACAATTAGTGGAGACCTCAAAAAGCTTTTGTTTCTGTGTGTTACATCCAGTGGTATGCTGGTAAATGGTTAACAATGGGCTCTCTGGGAAAAATGAAAGACCTGGTATGTAGTATTTGCTGAGATCTGTGCTATACATAGACCCATGATGACCGATTTCAAGCTACCAACATAAGCTCATTGAACTTGGTTGTGTGCTGGATCCAGTACACAACCATTGCCGTAGTGGAAGATAAAACTGATAAATTTAACAATATTTATCTTTTTGTGCATTCGTTAAAAATAACCAGGGCCAGCTGTACAAGTTGAGAGGCCTGATACAAAATGATACAGTGGCGACTTTCTTCAAAAAGTAGAAAAAATATTATTGTTAAAGTTGCTAAACTAAAGGCTTTATTCTTTCTTTTGTGATCTTGTCATGTTTTTTCTTTTTTTCCTAGCTTTATTGAAATAGAATTGACGTATACCATTGTGTAAGTTTAAGGTGTACAACGTGATGATTTAATATATGTATATATTGCAAAATGATCTCCACAATAAGGCTACCACAATAACTCTCTCAGTTCACATTATTACCTTGTGTGTGTGTGTGATGGGGGGAGGGGGTGAGAACATTTAAGACCTACTCTCTTAGCAACTTTCAAGTATACAATACAGTATGATTAACTGTAGTCACCATGCTGTATATTAGAGCCTCGGGATTTATTCATCTTATAACTGGAATTTTGTACTCTTTGGTTCACGTCTCTCCATTTCCCCTACCCCTGCCCCTGATAACCACTCCTCTACTGTCTGTTCCTATGAATTCAGCTTTTTTAGATTCCACATATAAGTGAGATCATGCAGTATTTATCTTTCTATGTCTGGCTTATTTCACTCAGCAGTTCACTCCAGGTTCATCCAAGTTGTTGCAAATGGCAGGATTTCCGTTTTTTCAAAGGATGAATTTTATTCCATTGTATATATATATATATAACACATTTTCTTTATCCATTCATCCATTGATGGACAGTTAGGTTGTTTCCATATCTTGGCTATTGTAAATAATGCTTCAGTGAATATCTCTTTTAGATCCGATTTCACTTCCTTTGCATATATACCCAGAAGTGGAATTGCTGGTTCATAAGTTCTATTTTTAATTTTTTGAGGAACTTCCATGCTGTTTTCCATAATGGTTGTACTGATTTGCATTCTTATCAACAGTGTGCAAGGGGAAGTCACTAGAACCAAGGGACCAAACATATCTATCATCTCCAAAAATTTCCTGGTGTTCCTTGTGTGAGTGTGTTTGTTTGTGTTTGTTAAGAACACGTAACATGAGATCTAGCCACTTAACATATTTTAAAGTGCACAATATAGCATTGTTAACTGTAGGTACTGTGTTGTATAGCAAGGCTCTAGAACATACTCATCTTGCATAACTGAAACTTTATACCCTTTGAAAAACAATTCTCTATTTCACCCTCCCCCAGCCCCTGGCAACCCACCGTTCTATTTTTGGTTTCTATGAGTTTGGCTTTTTTAGATTCCACATATAAGTGAGATCATATAGTATTCTTCTTTCTCTGTCTGATTATGTCTGATTATTTCCTTAGCATAAAGACCTCAAAGTTCATCCATGTTGTCACAAATGGTAGGATTTCTTTCTGTTTTATGGCTGAATAATATTCCATTATATATATACACACACACATCACATTTTCTTTATCTATTCGTCCTCTTGTCATTTTTATTTGCCATTTAATGTCATTATAAGTAAAGAAAAATTAAAAATTTAAATTATTAGCATGAATTTTACCCTTCATCTTTATATTGTTCAATTTCAGCTTTAAATGCAAATATAAGAGCATTTAACTCCTATAGGGAATAACTGAAATTATACAATTTGTGTTTCTTAGCTCTTACGTGCATATATATTTCATTCTTATCTTAATAGTGGAAACAACACAAAACTGGCTCAAACTGTTTTTATTTCACCTCTTGAAATGCACACATTCTACCAACACTACTATTTCTTCCTTCACCTTACTGATTTGCTAGAAAGGATTGAAAGGAAAAAGAACCGTGGTTTACTCCAACTTTCCTGTTCCTTCTATAGCATCATTTTCAGTCTAAGTATTTGGCTAATACAGGGAAGTGACAAAAGTAAGAAAGGATATGATGGAGTTCTTTGGCTGTTAGTGTTTCTTTAAATTCCATTACCTTTTCCCTGCATTTAAAGCAGATTCTCATTCAAAGAGAAAGCACGTCTTCTTGGAGCTTTCAGCCCACAGCCTCTCTACACCCCAGTCTTAGATGTAATGTGCTTACTTTGTACTTTGAATCTCATGGAACTCCCATGCATTGTGGGCCCACCAGAATTCTGTGCTCATATGGTGTTGGGAATGCTTTGTATTAATGAGTGGCAAGGAATGGTGGCCATGCAAATTGCATGCATCTCTGCTGCTCAAGCACATGCTCCGTGGTCTCACTGGACTATAAAACACAAAGTTCAAAGATAAAATTAAGAATTTTAAGATGATGAGATCACAGCATTAAACCAACCATGGAGCCCTTTTGAGTGCAGGGCTCCTTGCCACTGCCCAGGCCACACACGATAAAGCCAGCCCTGAAAATAGCAATAACAAACCCGTTCCATGTTCATGGGAATATTTTCATGAAAAATAACTATGTTTTCAAAAACACTGAGAAACATGACATTGTTTTTCAGTTTTGCAAGTATCTTTAATGCCCGGTTTAATAAGAGGCAACTGTGTTCTCATATCTGCTTTTGTATTGAATCTGTTGCAATCTATTGTTTTGGCTGAGGTATTTGAACAATATTTGGTCTCTCACAAATATCTAGTTGGACAAAGTAGGAGTATTTTAATAACCTTTTTATAAAATTGTGAGTATTCTTATTTGAAATAACATTAAAACTCAATAAGTCGTAGTTTCTTATAAATTAATTGCAATATTCAATCTGATACCATATTAATAAACATTTTTACTTTTTTGAATTTTAAGCCATTGGTCTATCTTGCACTTTGAATAGATCTTTAACCATGCATGATTTTTATAACATTACGTAGTGTTCATTGGAAAACACTGGCTCACTAAATTATGCAGATATTACAAATTTTGAAACATTTCATTGTACAGTAAGACTCAGATAATATTTATTAATATCACCTTCAGTCTTATCAGCTGCTTTCAAGTTCACAATGACTGATACAAGTTTTCAAAACTTGTAATAATTTTCACTTAAAACCCAAATTTTATCATTGATAGCAAATCCTGGCAATTGTTTTCCTTAAAGTAACAGGATGAGGCTTTATTGATTTTTGAGAAAATATCTGCCTAGTACCAAGGTCTGAATAAGTAGAATTTGTCAGTCGTTTTTTCCAAGTAAAAATTTTGTGATTTTTTTTGTAATCTAGAAAAAAGAGGCTAGTTCAGCTGGCAACTCAAGCAATTATGTAAGGATTCTTTCTTCTGATAACATCACGCCTGGATATGCAATAGGAATGATTTAATCACACTTCCCATTTCATCACACAGAATATAAAAAAGACACTGGCTGAAGACTCAATATTTAACAATATTACCAAGTTTTACTGATTCACGAAAGACATTTAAAGTGAAACTTGCTTTTTTTTTTAACCCTGTCTGTGTAATGGTGAAGAATACAATGAATACTAATACAGTTTGGTATCACAGCTTTAATTTGTGTTAAGGGGCCATCAGCTGTATCCGTCATTGTTTTTGTAAAACTAGTACAAATGTCAACAGGGTAAAAAAGGCAGGTAATATCTTAGTATTTTTACGACATTGTTTTTGACATCGTGGACCCCATAGATGGATTTTGGGAATCTAGAAACCACGCTTTGGGAATTGCTGGTAGGAAAATACTGCAGTAGGAGATTTTTACCCTGCCACTTGGTAGAAATGTCCCTCTGGTCTGTCACCTCCCCTTTCTCAACTTCAGTTTTCTCCCCTGTTGAGTGGGGACAATAACATTTCTTCTGCTAACAACAGATTTAAACTAAGGATCAAATGGAATCATGACTCTGAAAGAGATGTGAAAGAATCACAGCCTCCCTGTTTGTCTTTGCTTTCTTAAAATCATTATTGGTTTCTTGCTGCTAATATTAATAAAATCTATATTTGAGGATCTGTTATGGCCCATGCACAGTATTAATAACATTAATACCTATTGTGCATTTAATGTTCACCTCAGTTCCTAGCTTATGATAGTCAGACCTGGGCTTTCACTCTGAAGTCTGTAATTTGTCCTGTCTCACAATAATTTTCCAAAATGCTGAAACCATTGTAGAAAGAAAGAGGAAGCTGGGTAAGAACTGATTTGACTGGTTAGTTTAAAGAATTGCTGTTCCTAAAATAGAGAAAAACCCTTGAAAATCTGTAAATAATAGTTACAGAACTGCTCTTATATGCAGAACACTGTACTGAGCATATAAAAAATGTTCTCCAAGAAGTTAATGCAAATAAATATGCAGACATCTCATCTAGAGCTTTATGCGGGAGAAAACAAGGCACAGCAGTAATGCGCCAAAGCTTCAGTAGGAGAGCCCTGGCTGTTTTGATTTGCTATTTCTCTGAGATTTTGTTAGTATGATTTCTATGGGAGAACAAATCTGGAATTAATTTATTACCAAGTAGCTATTCATAGGTAACACAGTTTTTTTTCTAGTGAAAACACTCCTCTCATTCCCTTGAGAGTAAGTACTGGGTTTCTAACCCTTACAAACCCACCAATGAATATGAGCTATGAGGAGGAGATGAGACATAGCAGCTATAGTGTTAAATGCACACAAACGCAATCATGGGGATGTTGTAGCTCACCTAATTGAGGTTCAGAGTGGGTCAGTGGAGTTTTAGGGAAGCTTTTCCAAATCTCCTAATACTGCAATATTACTCCTAATACTCCAATACTCCTAATCTAGTCTATTCCAGCAGAAATAACTCCTCTCTCCGACATACAGCCTCTCCTACCACTATGCACGTGACCTGTTATATTATCATCGTAGAACTTATCACCAACTGAATTTGTTTTATCTGTTTCATTGAACCTGTAACATCTTCAGTTAGAAAGCATTTCTTTATTTTGTGTACACTAAAAAATTACCAATTAAATTACATTTTTGTATGTGTTTTTAGTATTTATTGTGAAAGCCTTTTGAATGTGATATTTTATAGTATAAATAAGATAAATGTCTTTCTTTTTCCAAATAATATCATCCTCTTGTGCTATCACATCATATCACATCACTTTTTCTTTGGAAAAATGTTCCACCCTTGTCTGTAGGATTTTTTCCAAGGCATTATACTGTTTTGATGATGGTGCTTTTTAAATCTCACCAAAAGGTGTCAACAGAAGGTTTTAAGACACCAACTAGGACCCGTATTCCATCTGTGAATGGTTTTCGAGTGGTTTGTGGACTGATATGTCAGTGGGCTGAGGTTGTCCTCTCATGCTGTCAGGAATAACAGCTACATTTGCCCATGCATAGGCAGTGACAACAGGTTACCACAGCCACCTGACCTCCATAATTGAAAGAAGCCATCCCAGTTTCAGAGATGTTAAAATATGGGGGGGGGGGGGGGGGAGAAATGAGATACAGTAATATGTATTTTTTAATGTGTGTAGTTTCTTTCTTCTGCCATGGGAATATAAGCTCATTGAGGGCAAGGCTCTATTTTTATTCTTCATCCAAATGTCTTGGTAGAACATTGCTTAATACATGCATGAAATATACATGATTTAAATGAATGATGAATGAAAGCTCAACACAGATGTGAAAGCCTTATAGGAATATGGAAATATGGGATGGTTGAGAAAATAAAGCCTTTCTAATGAGAAAGACCCTTGACTCCCTAACCCTGCTCTGACATTGGCCAGGTGACATGGCATAAATGTTAAAATCCTCTACCTTTTAAAGTGTGGATAAAAATACCGACCTTGGGAGTTATTATTTCCTGAGTTTTGACTACCGGTGTATAAGGTGAACTTGAGTACAAAGTCTGTAGGTAGTTTCTACTAAAGAGGAAGACTATGCTTCTCATCCGTTTGCGTCTAGTGCTAATTGCAGTGCTGAGATTAAAATTCTTACTGTGGTGACCTTTTTCTTAATTTTCAGAGTTGACACAATTGTGGAAAAATAATCTGAAAAAGAAATCTCTTTATATTTCCAGATCTGGGATTTTCTTTCCTCCTCTCCTTCAGTCTAGTACCTGAAACCTAAAAGAAGCAAGAGTACTGAGAGACAGCACAGTGAAAGGAGGAATAAAAATAATTTATCCATGCTCTATAACTCAAGACAAAAAGTATTTTGTTATTATTTTGATGAGATGAAAGTTTGGGATGTTTCAGAACACAGATTCCCCCAAATTCTCAGCTAGCAGGTTTCAGTGTCATGCTGCAATTGATTCTTTGCAGAAAGGCATCAGGTGGAACTAAAGTTTGGAAAGAAGACTTGATAATTACATTTGAACTATCATCCATGTGCCCTGAAGCTTATAGCGTCTCAAAAGGAGGCTGTACTTTCTCATTCCACACAGCCAGTAATGAAGTAGGCTGATTGGCCTTTCAAATTAAACTAGATTGAAGGTAGGAAATTGAGGCAAAGAATATGAGCATATTCTATGCCACTCAAAGAAAAATTCTATGATGGAACTGGGACGTAAATCAATTTTCAGATTTCACTTAATATTTAGCCACTGTTCCCAATGTATTATTTATATGTACATGCTTAGTTTGCTAATATATTTCCTGTATGATTTGAAGAATTTCCCAATGTGATTGAAGGTAATTCTGTATATATTTAATATTTTATAGCACTCTTATTTTCATAATGATAATTGCTTCAGAAACCAAGAGAAAGGGAGTGAAGTTAAAGATACTAAGAGTTGGAAACAAGCAGAGAAATTCATATTATCAAGCCAAAGAAGTCAGGTGAATTCAAAATTATAACAATGATGCTAACGCAATATGCAAAGGAGATTGTGAATTCAGTAGTGTTCTGAAAACTTAAAAGTAAAATAAATGGAAATATTTCATTTAAATGTTGAAACCCTAAAGCATAGAAAACAATGTTAGTAATTTCAAGAGAATACACGTGACTGTTGCTACTTCCAACGAATTGGGTAGATGGCAGTATTGTCAGAGCACGCCCATTACATTTACTTTTGACAGCTAGATTTGTGATTTTAGTTCCAAACTGAGATAGAGTCTTCAAAGAATTCACTAGTTCATGTTTAATTCTGTGTTTGATTTGAAATAATCTGTAAGTCACATACCATAAAGGTGTATGTTTGTGAGAAGTGCCTTTCATTTTGTTACTTTCCCAAAACTTAATTCTGTCACACAAATATTTCGAAAAGCTTTTGTTGCGTTTCCAACCTGCGTCTCCAGTTCCTAAGTCCTGGTGGTCTCAAAATCCAAACCATTTAAGTCTCTGGTTTTCACCCAACACATTGGACTGTGCAGTCTCATGATGTCAGAGAATAGACTGGATTCATGTCTTGTATCAGAATAAACTCTTTGAAATATTAGGAGTTTGATTTAAACAAGAAAAACTATAATTTTCCATATCTTTTTCTTTAAATTTCTTTCTCTAACTCATAAAACCATGAACCAATTTGACTGCTTGGCTTCTCTTCTGATTTGATTTCTTTCGTGCCAATCGATGCCCAAGGGAGCATTTCACCTGGTGCTATAATGGGAAACTTGGCAGACCTTAATATGTCACTGCACAGTTTTTCTCAATTATACACTTTTTCCTTATATTTTTTTGGACATATTTCAGATGGTCTTGACCAATAAGTTTCTGTAAATGAATATTTTTCAGAAAGTTACTTTGAAAATATCCTTGTACAGCAATTTAATAGCTTCATGATAGATTCTATTATCAAGATAGACAAGATTTCCAGTTATTTAGAGTGGAAAGATGTTGTGTAGAGATGAAGCTGTTTGAAATTACTTGATGTGAATATGCTAGTTAAAACAAACATTGAAATTTTCCCTTCTGTGTCTACTTCTGAACTCAATTTTTTGAAGGAGTTTGAAGAGTGGAATGACATATCTTTTGAAAGACAGAAGGACAAGATAAACTAAGGAAATGGTCAATGATTACTTGAAGTCTTATGATAGATAATAATAATGGTTAATGGGAGTTTTATTCTTGATTATTTTATATATTGCACACCTTATGGTATCTTTCTGACTTCCTTGTTCTATATTTTTCTTTATTCACTCTTTCATGCAACAACTATTTTGAGTATCTATTGTGTACCAGGCAACATCCAACTTTAAAAAGGAGGGATGAACAGTAAGTAGAACAATAAAAACAAGCTGTGACAAATGCTAAGAGAAATATTCACAGACTATGGAAGCATAGAGCGAAAACATTTAACCCTGTCTTGGTAGTAAAGAATGGTTCCTTGCATGAAGTGGCAGCTATACTGAATTTTAGTATCTGAAAGATGCTTAGGACTAGGACTGAGTTAGCATGGGGGAACTTTTAATCACATATAGGACCCTTTGTGGTAAAATGAGTAGTGGATCATTGAAATAGAAGAGTATGGTCCAAAAATATTTCCTTATGCTCTATATGCTGTCAGTCAATTTATTTTAGTTATCTTCATAGTTAGCAACAAATCCTACAATTCTAAATTTCTTTGAAGTGCCTTTGAATATATGTGTAGAAGAATATGGTTAGTTCTTATTTAAAACTATCCGTGGCATTTTCGGCCTTTTAAGAGAATTGGAGAAAGTGATGAATTTCTTTCATTGGCTAATAATCTTATGTTACTCCATCTAAAGAGATTGGTGAGTCATAGAAAAGAAAGGTGAAACCTTCTATATTCTACTAATTCTTCAGTACTGTTAAATTATCAGAATAAAAAGTGAGTTTTATTCAAAGCATAGTGGAAAGGTAAGGCTAGATCCAGAAGCCTAAGCAATCGAAAGCGAAGTAACCAGGCAAAATAAAGGGAGGACAACTGGGAGGCACAGGGCTCTTAAAGAGAAGAGGCTAAGCAATTTGGGTAGGTGCTAAAGCCACTTAAGAAGCAAGATAGCTGTTATTTAATTTTAATCTGTTTGGGTTTTGTGATTACATACTTTGATATGGCCATAAACCTTAAACAAACCTGTTAAATATGCAAATTTCTTGCTTTTGAGGAAAATCAAAGAATAGGGCTGAGTTGCACATAAGGTTTAGTGGGGGGAGCAGAGCAAAGAGAAAGGCAAGAAACCAGTGGATTGTGTGATATTCTGTGGAGGACATAGAGCATCCCATAAACTGGAGTCAAAAGACTCAAGTCAGTTTTGTACAGATATCAAAGGTGGGATGACCTCAACTGATACCTGGTTGCAATAGAGCATTTGTAGAAACATCATGCAAAGTATTTACACGTTGAACACAACATTATAGGGTCAAATTTTAATTGTTCGTGCTGATGAAGGAAAGTCACAGCAGAAATAGTCCCAAATTATTAATATCCATTGTAGAAATTTTTTTATGTTTGGTTTCAAATGTGTTTTTTCAGCTAATAGCTTTTTAATTACATTATTCTTAGGCTTTTATTAAAATATTTTTATTTCCTAAGCACAGTCTGACTAGACAACAGGAAAAGAAGGCTAAACCATTCTATAAATGGTATATTCTCTTAATGCATGTAGCTAAAAACTGACTGCATTTTGAATACTGTATTTTATCCTTGTGAATTCAGTTAACTTACTTAAAAGAAAAAAGATCTTTGACCAGTCATCCCAGGCATGCACTGAAACCAGCTGAATATGTATTTTGATTTCCAAACTTTTAGATAAGAGTTAATGTTTCCTAAAGAGTTCTTTTGATTGCAGGCTACAATTATACAAAAAACAAGTACAGCTATAAACTTTAAACATACTATTGTTTTGAAGAGTGCTTAATTTTGAAATAGCTCAAAACACAATTCATTATTTTGTTGCGCTTTTCTGTCTATTTGTAACTCTTTTAGGGTTATAGAAATAGGAACAAATATTTGTGTTCCACAACTTTAGAAAATAGAAAATGGATACCGGGCTAAGGTTCTTGCAGGAACGTTGTCTAGCCATCTCGCTGTGATACCAACAGCCGTCTAGGCTCCCCAAAACTGAACTGAATCAAATACATAATCCAGTTCACTTTTTATCCTTCATGGTGCTTCCTTTTTGCATTTCATTTAGTTTGGTCAATAAAAACACTCAGTTCTTTCTCAGTGGAATCAGTCTTTTATTTCATTATTTTTAAATTTTAATTTTCTGATATTTAGCAGGAATGTAAAACCACTCTCAGTGGGTCTCTGCGATGACGCTGAAAGGTTTAAATAAAACCAAAATCTGTTTTCATTTAATGCCGAAAATAAACTCATGAGTGATTTTATTCTTCTTAGGGTTTATAGCTCCTCAATCTCCACTCTTTTGTGAAACCAAACTTATGGATCAAAGCTAAATGGTCAGTGTCTTTTTAATTTTAAAAGCATGCTATAAAAGTAACTGACCTCTATTCCATACAATTTGGGTGTGATTGTGTCATTTAGAAGATGCCACTTACTGTACCAATTGCCCATAGGTGTATTTTAGGATGAGAGATGCCTCCCAAGTCATCATCACAGTGCTGTCTACATGCAAATGAAAATCTTGAGGAACGACTCCTGCATGAAAGTTAGTTCAGCTTAGAACTCTTCTCTCTTTCCTTATGCTAGATTTGTTGCTTCAGAGCAAAACTGTATATTACAGCAAATAATAAATTAAAAGGAGAAAATACAAGAAGATGTCTCTAAATGTACTAGAATGCTATCAAATTTTTCTGAGTTCATGTCTTCCCTGAGGGTTTCTAAGATACCTCTAAGTCCTAAATAACTGCTGGCCACTTTGGTTCAGCGCTGAATTCTATTTAATTGAAAAATGGAGTGGGGAAATAGCAGAAAGCAAAACTGATGAGATTTCTATGGTCAAAGAATGTTAACTCATTTGATTTTCCTGAAATTCTAGACACAAAGCAATTCCACACACATTGTTAGATGTTGCCTGTGGCTTATATTAGAAATGTCACTTGGCTGACGCCCTTTGAGGGTATTACATATGTGTACAATATAGCGTTGCTTCTCTAGGGTAGAGGATTTCGTTGTATGATCAACAGCCCGAGGACTCCTGCCTTGAACTTGAAAAATATTGGTTTGTCAGAGTGCCTGGTGTGCTCTGCAAACGGATGTGATTCAAATTTTATTTTCTCTGAATTCTCCTTAGACATCTGTTATCCTCACACTTTCATTGTGGTGCTCATTGAGAGAGTAACGTGTCTCTAATTTAAATGAAAAATAAGAAATTTAATTGGAAAGGAAAAGCAGAGTCTGAAAATTATTCCCTGACCCGTCATGTACACAGCACAAAGCTACAAGGCACGAGAAAAATTTGGAAACACAGTTATGAATGTCAAATTCCGAAGGCTTTCTTTGTTCCCTTACTTTATCCCTTTACTTGTTCACCATGCTCCCTAACCCAATATCTGTTCACTAAAACACCTTGTATTGGCCCAAACTGTGCTAAGTTCGGTGAAGAAATCGAAGGAATAAAAAACACTGTCCTGTTCATCTAGAAATTACAAGCTGGTATATGTAGAGAACTAATTACAGTTCAAAACCATAAACAATGAGAGTTTTATAAGTGGTATCTGTGCTTCATGTATGTGAATATGTTTGCGGATGTGTTTGCACAACATATGTATCAGTGCATAATCTTTCATCCTTCTACACAGTGATGTAGATGTATATATTTGCACAAATAAATTAAAATTTTATATTATACATACTATTGTCAATAATAATGGATCCATGGACTAAGCTTTTGGCCTCTCTACTAAAGTAGGAGAAGTGTAAATGTAATGTGCTTTTAAAGCAGTTCCATCCATTTTCCTACACCTTATATTTAGTGATTCTGCACAGGATAGAACCAAGAATGGCAATATCCATTGTGCCTTTTGAACTCTTCTCTTCATTTTTTCTGGCTATATGCATCATAGAATATGGTATTCTATTAGTTGGAATCATGCATATGTGATGGGCCAGTCTGAAATCCTGTCTGGATTCTTGGAATCCCTATCTTTCTGTGGGACTAAAATGCAATAACCTAAAGGCTTTCAGAGGAGAATCAGTTCTGGAGAAAGACAGTACATTCAGATTGCCAGGGAAGATATAATTTTTCATCTGGGACATCTGACAATGTGCAGTGAGTGCAAGAAGAAAATTAAAATGAAGCAGTCAAGGGACAGTTTTTCAGGAGATGAACCTTGGCGTATGGTCCAACAAGAATTGATACTCCATTTGGTGGAAAGGGCCCACTGGCTGGTTCTTGTTTTTTCTGTGAGTCCCTTTATTTGCAGAGGGTGCTCCTTGTAAGTTATCACTTAGGCAAATAATATATTGTCAATGAATACTAGTTGATCTTACAAGCATGTACACATCAGATTGCAGTGAAAGACTGTAAACTCCTTGAGATCAGTTAGTGAACAAGACACACATTCTCTTTGCTGTTATCATACTTCTGAACCAACTCCTCCCTTACAACACCTTTTTAAGGAATTGAGTCATTTAAGCACTACTTGTTTTAATAATGAAAGTACCACTGTGATGCTAAATCAGGAGGTGATGAAAGAAGGATTCTTTTTGGAGGGATGATTAGCAAGCAAATGAAATACTGTCATAAGCTAATATGAGGTCAGATTGTAATTCCTCAGGAAAGCAGAATGGCATAAGCAAAATCACCAGAGTGAAAATTATGGATTATGTTCAGAAAAGGTCGACTTGATCAGAGCATAGAATTTGGGCAGACAAGTAATGGCATAAAATGGCAGATCTAGTCCCGGATCTTACCTCGTGGAGCCTACCCATACTTCTTTCTAGATTCTAGAGGGATCAGCTTATGTTCTTAATTCATTTTATGCCCCTTAAAAATATAGCACATATATGTACTTTTCTCTACTGGACGTTCATTGGTGAAAACAAGCTAGATGCCTGCTCCCATGGTATCTCAATTCTAACGTGTGTGTTTAGCGATGGGGGTGGGGAAGTGGCACAGGAACTGACAGTAAATAAATAAGTAAATAAGTAAATAAATAAATAAAAAGATAGCACATGAAGGATCGTATCTCTTGAGCCCTTGTTATTCTGAGCATGAGAATATTATAGTCCCTATTCTCACATTATCGGGTAGCCTTGCATCCAAGTATGATAAGTGGGGGTGGATTGAAGAGTGTTTTAGTGATTCGAAAAGTTTACTTTTTAGCTGGAGTCAACAGGAAGTGTCATCTGCTGACCCAAATCTCATGTGAGGAAAGAATAGCATGGAGACTAGAGAAACCTAGAGGGATAGACATTTCTTTTAAATGCTTATTGAATGCCTGGTATGTGCCACATACTCTTTTAGGATTTAGCAATGATATAAGCAGAAAAATTCCTATCCCCTGGAGTTTACTTTCTGGGCACAGCAGGGGGTAAATAAACAAACTGATCAATCAATAAAATAAAGAAGTAAAATATGGAATATGTTAGTTGCTAGTAAGTACTCTGATGGAGAATACGCGAGGAAGGGAGTGGTAAGGCAGCGATGGTGGTGGAACACTTTTAAAAAGGGTAGTCAGGAAAGATTTCGCTGAAGAGGTGACATTCACCCAAAAGTCTGAAGATGTCGCCGTGTGGATATTTTAGGGAAGAAGTTCTCCCGGTGCCTGGCATCTTCTAGAAATATGAGACGATCCATGTGGTAGAAGGACTATGAGCAAGTGAGAGACTAGTGGGTTGTGAGATGAGAGAAAACTGGAGAGCCAGATCATTGTAAATGTTGGAGGAAAATTTGTTTATTAAGTAGTCATCACTTTAGTCTACTTATGTTAGGGGTATTTTTAGAGGTAATTTATTTTATACTAAGCAATGGCTTCTCAAGGGGTGCCTGACTTTCCTCTATCCCTACCCTAATGATCAGATCAGGAAACTGAGAGGTAAGCCGTGAGAAGGTATAATCAGTTAAAAAGTTAGCTGAGGGGCTCAGGGAAAGGAATGGAGCAGTGTCTAGTGCTTGTTCTGTAGGATTTTCCTGGCTTTGGTAAAGGGGCCACATGGATGATAAAAGGAGAATTTCTTTAGGAAATTCACCGTTTTCTTCCAAACAACCACAAAGTGTTGGGATCTGAGTTTTGACTTGAGGCTTTTACTCCAAAAGTGATCCACTCGTACCATGTATCTTACAAAGTAAGGGGCACTATGTGGATGATTTTCATGAATACTTGACAGTGATTATGAAAATCACCAAAACTAGAGGTTTTGGTTATAAGTGCAAACTGTGGTTAAGAGACCGTTTTGAACCCCTACCCTTTTATCCAATTAGCCATCTACTCATTTGCCTTAGATGGTAACCTGCCGACATTCAGCAAGAGAGAACCTCCCAGCTCTTATGGTGCTGATGTGTCCAGAAGAGCACATAATAGATGGTAAATATCTGGAGAATGATTAATAAGTGTGCATTGTGGGTTCTGAAATAGGGGCTGATTATTTTATTTAAATATATACTGGATGAATATTTTAAACAATTATAATCAATGGAATGCTGTTTGCTTTAGAGATAGAGATAAGTAATTTCTTTAAAGTATATATGGGATCGCTGACATATAGGCACTCCCAATGATGGAATCTGAAGAGTTTGTAAGATTTAATCTTTAGTCTAAAGATCAAATGACTTAGCAGACTGATTAGATTCATCCTAACTGGACTAAGCTAAGAAAATTCAGATGGATCTCTAGCAACACCTTTTTCAAGAAATCTTTTAGATATTATATGTGAAACTAAGTGAAGGACGTTTACATATCTCTCTCTAGTATGGTGAAAAGAACATTTTACTAGACGACAGGAACTGAGTTCTGGGTTTGATGATTTTGTTAACTAACTTATGTGACCTTTGGAAAACACTAAGATGTCGGCGCCTGTTCCCTCATCTATAAAGCAATTACCTTTATAGAGTGCCTACACTGGATCTGCATTAGTCTAAGTATTTAATATATATTATCTCATTTAATCTCCCCAATATCCATTACATAAGACTGCCTCCTCATTAGAAGGTTAAATTAAATTATTGTGCTATTTCTGAGGTTCTTTCTGGTTCTAAAATTCCAATTTATTCAAATCAGTTCCTTTATTTCCCCAAGGAATGGGAAAAGAAATACCATCCAATAGAGCATGTTGGTAGCTGACCAGACAAGAAATCTGATGTCCTTTCATCACCTGCCTTAGTTTCTTAATAGCTGCATGAATATTGAACTAAAATTTTCATGCATAGTCTAGATTTCTCAACCTCTGGCTACAGAGTTGGGTATTAGTGCATGAACTATGATTTCTATCTGTAATAATAGAATCACTGGGGGAATGTGAGTTAATTAGAACATCACTGCAAAAGCTTGGGCAATAGCCCATTAAATGTCACAACTCTAGCAAACACAGATTGTGGAAAAATGATAGTTTTTGGAAATATGTTCCCATTATCTTGTTATGGGAGAACTTACAACTCCTGTCACCACTGTCAGCTCCCCGACAGGATTGTTACTGCTGGTCTTAAGGGAAGAGAGGTATTTAATACAGCAACACAAAGGAATCGTTCACGTATTCCTTTTTCCATTTGCACGAAGACATGGACCAGATGATTCTACGAAATGTCTAAATACACATGATACAACAAGCCACATAGACAAAATGATTTTTGTGAATATATGTTTTCCTTATAGACAATTATGGTCTTTGTTTTCAATGTGAAATGTTTTCCAGGTAGTTTACACATAAAGAAGGAATTGCCATTGTCTCTCTGTTAGTAAATGTTTGTGTGTCCCTATAAGGGAGTCAGGAACAAAACAAATGTTTAGGGAGATGTAAATAGGATAATTTGTTTAAGAATAAAGGGAGATGGGAAAACAAATTCTTATTTAATAAAGCTTTGAATCCAAGCATGCTTCCCGTTAACAGTAATTATTGCCTAACTTGATAAGCCAGCAAGTAGTTATTGGAAAACGTTTGTGAAAATATAGTATCGCTTTACCACTATTGGCTTGTAACTGCCTGCCTGCATAGCCATTGCTCTTCATCACTGATTTTGCTTCTATCTCTGCTCTGATGAGGAAAGGCAAAACTATATGTACCAAATTCTGGGAATAAAGCAGCTCAATTACCATTTGGACTAATTTGAATCCCACAAGACCACACCACATTAAAATGATTGATATTGATTCAAGAAATAGAGCTCGAATGAGCTGGTGTGGCAGACACAAAATTAATCTCTGTTGAAATGTGAATGAAATCATGATAAGGGAAGCTGGCCAAAGGTTTGCCTATTAACAACAGGATCACCAAGATCCATGGTAAGTTTTAATACTTGCTCCAATAATTAACAGCTTAGGTTTATGTCAAGAGAGCTGAATAACAGAAGTATTTAAGGAAACAGGTTGCACAGAACAGATGTAGGGAAAGGCAAGGGAGGGCGTTTAGTATTTGAAGAGTGTTTGATTATGAAGTGTCTGGAAGGCCTAAAGGTATGTATCAAACTCTTCTTAGAAGCTGTGTCCTTAAAAAAGCTTTTTACTTGCTTTGAGGTATATAGTATTTTGAATAAACTACTTTCTGTAGTGTGCATTTTTATCTGAGATAGCAGTGCTTGGCAAACTGTAGCTATGGAAAAAATAAAAATATTAAAGGTTTCAATCAGTCTTTAAAGCCAAGAGGGGTTAATTAAAATTAGAAAAGAGGAAAGATAAAAACTGCAAGGAATAGTAACAAAGGAAAATCAAGAATTGTTCAAGAGAATCCCTCCACTTTCCTGTACTAGACGTATCTAAATCAGAGGGTAGAAAGCAGGTATTATGTTATGTTTGAGACATTTTGCTTTGCATTAGGACCAAGACTCCTGAAATTTTGTACATCCAAGCTTTTTGTATCTAACTGTATTTTGAGTAGTAGAAAGAGAACAGTGTCTGGCAGATGCTGGTGATTCAGCCTCATGCTGCCACCAGGGGGCGAACTGAGAGAAGGGTCCAGTTGCGGACCCTTCACATTGCACCACTTGGGGCCGGCCAGTGTCTTCATTGTTGGTTGAGTTATTGCACTTTAAGTATGAGAATATGGATCTTTGTTGATAACAAAGGTAGAGTACAACTTTTCAGTTATTAAAAAGTTTGAATTTTCTGCAGAAAATCAAGAGCTGGCTCATGGAAAGCACTAAATATATTTTCATAAAAATAACAGGTACAGACGTAGCATTAATCTTTGGTTAGTTTTAATCAAGTCAATGATAATACTGGTATTTAAGTATCAGAACTATTCTAAAAGTAGTGAATATTTTCCGTGAGATCATACTAAACTCTGATCCTAAAGTTGATGTTACTGGTGGTGGCTCAACTTTTAGTTTAGGAGTTTTATAAAAAGGTAACTTATTCTCCAGAAGCGAACTCTGGTTATCAAAAGATAATAACGTACGTAGTATTGTCCATGACTCACATGCATTGATGACTTATTCTCAATCAGGAACTGGAGGCTGTTGGACCCAGTGATGGTACCAATTTCTTAGAATCTAGGCAGGGCCTGATTCAGTGCTGAGCTTCTTCAGGCATGTGCTAGAAACAATTAAAAATGGCAAAATACTATGAAGGGTTTTCATGTCAGTGTTGTCAAGGTAAATTCTGTGAAGACTATTTATAAAATCTAAATAGAGCAAAATGGGCTGCTTCAAATTAATTACTATAAGTGTTCAGGACAGGGTAGAAAGACAAGACGTGGATGAAATACTTGAAATAGAGCAGATAATCAGATAGGCTTTTTAATACAGTTTCCATCACCAACGAAAAGAGGTGTATGTTGAGCCCTTAAGAGCTCATCCTGAGAGTAGAAAAGACCCCTGATTACTACTGAAATTCAGGTGACATTGTATTTTCTTTTTGGTCACAGCTTAAACTTAATCAATTCCTTATGACAGTTATTTTTATAAGACAAGCGAATAATAATTAGGCTTGCTTTTAAATCTACTATTCTATTAAGTCTGGGCCAGTTTGCCAAAGAAAATTAAGTCATTGTGGTCTCTATTTACCATCTTGTCAGTCCAAATGTGAAATGTAATTTTTATAAAAAACTCAAACGGTCTAATTTTTTTGTAGGGATCAATATTCTTAAGTCCCTTGTCTCATCCAAGATCTCATGGGTCACTGGAGAGTCTCACAAGTTGTGCATCTTGTTTAAACATAAAAAGTCTTTGGGGAAAACACACAACCCAACTAAAAAATAAGCAAAAGATATGAACAGACGACACCTCACCAAAGAAGATATAGAAGGTAAATAAGTATATGAAAAGATGCCCACTGTCATACATCATTAGGGAATTTTAGATTAAAACAACAATTAGAAATCACTAAACACTTATTAGAATGGTGAAAATCCAAAACACTGACAACACCAAATGCTGGGAGGGATACGGAATGCTCATTCATCGCTGGTGGTGATGCAAAATGGTACAGTCATTTTGGAAGATAGTTTAGCAGTTTCTTACAAAACTAAATGTATTCTTATCAAATAATCCATCAATCATGTTCCTTGGTATTTACTCAAATGAGTTGAAAATGTATATCCCCACCAAAACCTGTTCACAGATGTTTATAGTAGCTTTATTGATAATTGCCAAAACTTGGACGTAACCAAGATGTCCATCAGTAGGTGAGTGGATAAATTCACTGTGGTACATTCAGATAATGGAATATTGTTCAGCACTAAAAGTAAATAAGCTATCAAGCCATGAAAAGACATGGAGGAACCTTAAATATATGTTGCTAGATGAAAGAAACCAATCTGACAAGGCTCGATACTGTATGATTTCAACTATGATATTCTAGAAATGGAAAAACTATGGAGACAAGAGTTGCCAGGGATTGGGTAGGGGGAGAAATATGGGGGAGGAATGAATAGATAGAGCACAGAGGATTTTTAGAGTAGTGACACTATTTTGTATAGTGGTGGTTTCATGTCCTTCCATATTTACCAATACTCATAGAGTATGCAACACAAAAAGTGAACTGTAATGTAACCTGTGGATTTTGGTTGATATGATGTGTCACTGTTGGTTCATTGATTGTAATAAATGCGCCACCCTGGTACAGGATGCTGATCAGGGGTCATAAGCACAAGGACAATTTCTGGACCACTGCCCGCTCTGCAACATGGAAGTTGCATGAGGTGATATTTCATGTTGATCAAGGTTTAAACTCAGAGAATCTGGGTTCAAGCACCAGTTCTATAATCTACTACCTGAGTGACTTTGTGCAAGAAATATAATTTCTATAGTCTTCAAATTTGCAGTCTTGTGAGATTGCTATGAAGATTAAACGAGATAATATCCTTGAAATCTTTTGTATACTTCTTGGTACATGTTGTCAAAAATGTCAGCTTTTCTTAAAATTGAATGGATAAATAAATGGAAGCTGGACATAGTATCCTTTTCTCTCTATATTACTTTTCTCATACACACACATGCACGCATACGCACACACAAACCCATACACATTTTTCATTTCAGGTGTCACTCTTTGGCAAATGAACTCAGATTTTCTATGTTTAGGCCAAATTTCTCATATTTCTTATAAACAAATAGTTCATGTGTGTAAGTTAATTAATTAAAAACATCTATCTGCATGCTGGGGTCAGATATAGTCCATCTAGTTTCAGACTGTCAGTCTGAGACTCCTGCTATAGGGCATTAGAATTTTCTTTTACCTTTTATTAATAATAGCTTTATTGACAGGCCAGCCCTGTAGCATAGTTGTTAAGTTTGGTGCTCTCTGCTTCAATGGCCTGGGTTCGTGGGTTCAGATGCTGGGCATGGACCTACACCACTTACCTGCCATGCTGTGGTGGCATCCTCCATACAAAATAGAGGAAGGTCGGCACAGATGTTAGCTCCACACAAATCTTCCTCAAGCGAAAAATAGGAAGATTGGCAAAAGGTGTTGGCTCCGGGTAAATCTTCCTCAACAAAAAGAGCAAAATAACTTTGTTGAAATAAATTCATATATTATGGATCCACATTTAAAGTGTACAATTCTGTATTTTTTAGTATATTTAGAGATGTGCAAACATCATCATAATCCGTTTTAGAACATTTTCATTCACTCCATTTCCCTCCAACTCCCCCACAGCCTGAAGCAAACACTAATCTATACATGATAGATCTATAGATCTATAGTGAATACTGTCTCTATAGATTTGCTTACCCTGGATGTTTCATATAAATGGAGTAATAACACATGTAGTTATTTATGACTGGGTTCTTTAGCTTAATGTTTTCAACATTCATCATGTTTTAGCTTTGTAGCAGTACTTCATTCCTTTTTTATTGGTGAATAATATTTCATTTTATGGATATACCACATTTTATTACCATTCACTAGTTGGTTGGTTAATCAATTGGGCATTTAGCCACTTTTTGGCTATTATGAATAATACTACTATGAACATTCATGTATAAATATTTGTATGGATATATATATATATGTATATGTGTATATATATATTTTTTGTTATTGTCAAGGAAGATTTGCCCTGAGCTAACATCTGTGCCAATCTTCCTCTATTTTGTATGCTGATTGCTGCCATAGCATGGCTGCTGACAAGTGGTGTAGGTCTGTGCCTGGGTACCAAACCCAAGCTGCTGCAGTGGAGTGTGCCAAATTAACCACCAAGTCACAGGGCAGGCCCCTGTGGGCATATATTTTCATTTCTTTTGAGTATATACCTAGGGTAGAACTACTGGATCGTATGGTAACTTTATGTTTAACCTCTCAAGGAGCTAGCAGCCTGTTTTCAGAAGCAACTACGCTGTTTTACATTCCTACTGACAATATATGAAAATTTCTCTTTGTCCTCACCAGTGCTTCTTATTATCTCTTTGATTCTAGCCCTCTGAGTGGATGTAAAGTGGTATCTCCTTGTGGCTTTGATGCACATTTTCCTGATAACTAACGTTTAGGATGTTTTTACATGGTTATCGGATGCACTCATTGATCTGTTTTACCTGCGGTATTTCAGAAAGCAGCATTTGAAATTGTACCTACATTTAAATAATAACTATTTAAAATATAGTATGCTCTATAAAATATAATATTAATATATATGTGTTCCATGTAAAATATGTGTATTTTATACATAGTATACGATAAATATTATACCATATAGAAATATATTAAATATAGCATATAGAAGCCCTTGGCTGTTTCTTTCCTGTTTTCGCCTATCTAATCTGACGCCATAACAGTTCTGCTCCTGCCTCCAACAACCCTGCAAGAGAGGCATTTTTCTTATCCGCGTTTTATATATGGCAACCTTGCAGCTGCTCTGGCAGACCTACACTGCCTGCATACGCTTCCTGGTGGTTTTCTCCCCCAGGGCCTGGATGTAACGCAGCGAGAAGGATACGGGTTCCCCTGCAGCACTAAGAGGGCAGTTTCTTCCAAATCAGAAAGGAGACGCTTGAGGACTAAGCAGGACTGTTGTGGTATCAGATTAGACAGGTGCAACTATGAAGAAAGAGCCAAGAGATTTTATTCTTTGTTCATTATTCTGATTATCATTTATTTAATGTGTGTAAAAATAGATGTTATATGATATATGTAATATATTTACATTTGGTATAATATTTACGTGTTAGTATATATTATGTATATGACATATTTGTATTTTATGTCACACACATATTAATATTATATTTTATATAACATGCTATGTCCAATTGCTAGAAATTTTTTCTGAAAATTAGCCAAAATAGAGATGTTAAGAGACCTACTTACCTACCTGAAATCATTCCTATAAACTTCCAACTAATGATCCATGTTCTGTCTATGTGACTGTGGAAGAAATAGCTGATTTCCTCCTATTGTCTATTCTCTTTTTCAATAGTAGTACAGGCCTAAATCTTCATTTTTCTTCCTCCCTTGCAGTTTAATTTGGCCATGATCTAAGTTTTGGCCAAAGGATGTGAGTGAAAATGCTTGAAACTTTCACATCTTACTCTTGAAAAGAAGGATTATGCTTTTCACTCCCTCTTTTTCTTGCCTTCTACTGACTGGAGTGTAGATGTGAAGGTGGGAGCTGGAGCAGCAATTTTTGATCAAGAGGTGGAGCCGTTTTGTGGAGTATGGCAGAGAAAGATAGAAAGATCCTGGATCCCTAATATCTTGAAGCTGCCATGTCAGCCCTGAACTGCGTAGTTCATATCCCGTTATTTTGAGTCACTCTGTTAGAGCAGCTGAAGCTGTTCTAACAAGGAAACTGCCTCATCCACAGAAAGTCTTTGTTCTCCATGGCAACCTTTCAATATGCAAAAGCTGCTGTGTTGTTTTTCTTAAGTATACGGTACACTGGAAATTTTTTTTTCAGTTTCTTCAACTGGATTTTATATAGCACTGTTCATAGACATCTCATCTTCCTGGACTCGTTCTTTATCAATGTTTCTCTGAAATTTTGTTGCATAGAATGGAAAAGGCTACTCTCGGTGTGAACTAAGAAGCACAGAGTAGACTGATTCCTCTTGAGATAGGAAGGCAGCTCGATTTTGAATTAGCCGATCTAACAATCTCGTTTATTTACTCAGTCAGTCAGTCATTAGGCTGAGATTATATTGTACGATGATAGGCTGCAGGCAGGGAGCTGGGGTAATCAAAGGTGGATATGCTCTGAATACTGATGGAATTTGCAGTGAATGAACATGTGTCTTCATAACCTCTTCCTCAGTCAGAACTTCCCCATTCTGTAACAATGAAATGAATAAACAAGAGACTTACATGCATTTCGTATTTGTGAAATTTCATCATGTTGTTTGCTTACTTGGTTTAACTGCTGTGTTAAGCTCAAGCGTTGGTTCAGAGGCTCAGGCATGCCCTGGGAAGGAACAGATATTTTCACTGCCCTAAGGTATTTCTGGAACTCTGAATGAATGTATAAAATGGTGTTGCCAGGCCAGAAGCAGAGGAGTAGAAAGGGGATGACATTGTAACTTGTGCCTTTTCTTTTCCGTTTCTCATTGGAGTATCTTCTTCCCCGATTTATGGCTTTGGACCTCAGACATGATGCTCACCAATGTCAACATTCTTGGTCCATACATGGCTTCTCTTTCTACCACAGCTGTGAAGGATGAAGTGCTGGCAAGAACATTATGAGTATGGGCTTATTTCCCTCCAGCCACTTACTATTCTCCTCTACTTAATTTTAGATTCCTTTTGAATTTCTCCCCTTGTTTGCCTTTACTTTCTCCTTGAAAGCCCCTCTGCCAACAGTGTCAAGTAATGTCATTTCCACTACATCATTCCTTTTCATCCTTTATAGGGGAACTAGGGCGAGAGTGGTTAACAACTGTTAGGCTCCAACTATTGAAACTAAAGAAAGCAACTTCAACACTGCTATGAAGGGCCTTTCACCACGAGCATGTGTGCAGTTGGGAGCCACTGTAAGCTTTCTTTAGCTCTTAATTACCCCCACACAAAGGGCAGTGTTTGCTCCTCATGCACATGGGATTTACCCGCCTACTTTTCATTAGTGTTAATGGGGGTTTTTATGTATAAATCCCCTTCCCTTCCCCCGGTATCAATGTGGAATCGACGCCAAGAGAGCTTTCTACGATTTCCCTCAATGATTGGTTTCAGATGGAGCACAAAGCAAATCTCTGAGCATGAGCACCCTCATCCTCCCCACACTGCACTCCAAGCATTATTAACACTCATGGGATTTCTTGTCTCATTTGCTCTCCCAGGAAGGGCCGGAAACAATCCTCCCACTCTGCCCCACTTCACCCCTTCCAAGCCATTGAAAACCACTTTTATTTTTTCTCACATCGGCTTGACTTATTCTATTTTTCTTGATATAAGTAGATCAATATAAGAATAAGAAGACAAAAATACAAAAAATACAAATTTCTCCTCCTTAGCTCCCATAAACCCTCTTTAAACTTCCTTCATGTCCCCCAGGTACCCAATTCCATTTAGATGTCCTCCCTCACTTGAAACTATTTATGAGATAATAATGTCATTTTGTTGATGCACTCGTCTCTCCAAATGTATCCTTGTGCTTTTCAAGATCCTCATATTTATATATTAATTAGTTTCAGGATTTTTGGATTTCCAAATCCTAACCCAAATATTTAGCTCTCAGCTTGTCAGAATATTATCCAGTGGTAGATAGAAACTGGCCGAGTTTTCATTAATGATGCACAGAGCTCTCTCTATTGTTATTCATGTTGGCCTTAAATCATATATCCTGCCTAGAATGCCTTTTCTTTCTTTAATTTTATTGGTTGGCTTAAACCCAAGTATACTTATTCATGAATTTTTCCATTTACCGTGAGTGTAACTCAGTGAGAAGAGGGATGCAGTTTTCCTGGGCAGCATTAAGAGGGCAGTTTCTTCCAAATCTGAAAGGAGAGTCATCCCAAAGTAGGACACAAAACCCCAGATTTCTAGTCAACGGCTGACTGTAAGTTATTGTACAGTTCCCATCCCATCTGCAGGGATGGGAAAGAAAGTGATGCGAGAGCTGGAGAGAGAAGATGCAATGGCATGGAGCATTTATGGGTGTCATCCTTTTGTCAAATAACAGAAGCAAACAACATCTTTTTAGTAAAACAGAATTAACATTTATTGATTTGTGCAAATATACATATACATATCCCACATATATGAAAACGTATGTAAACATATCCCATGTGTATATATATGGAAAATCTCCCCCTAAGCCAAAATTTTTTTAAGGTTAGTTTTGCTTAAAAGATTTGATGAAAACAGATTAAAATTTTCAGATATCACGTTGCTTATTTAAGCACTAAATTTTTTAAAATGTTACCCATGATGATATGCTACTGTACAGTCTTACTAAACAGTGCCATGTATATTATTGTTGATCCTCAATAAAATGCAGTTATTTGGGGATCATCGTCCCATTGTTAATAGTAAGGGGTCAACCTCTTTTCTTGAGGACCACTGACACACATCTTTGGTCTTAAATCTACAACATTTTCCCTTGCTCTAAAGTTTCTCTGATGAGAAGAAACCTAAGTCATCAAGCTAATCAGAAACGTCCTCCACTTTATCTTGTTCCCCTTTGAGGCGCCTCCTAATTTCACTTGTTTTCCAAGTATTTTCCCTTCTGTATGTCTATACCCCTAGCTCCAAAAGGGTAAAATAGGGAAAAATATTAAATTCAAAATAAAAATATCAACAGCAAGAAATCATCATTCTTAATATCCTAGATACTCCTTCCTCCTCCTAGATGCAGATTTAATATGTGTCCTGCATGGGGGGAACATTCCTCCCTGATGTTTGGCGGTCTGGATGGTGAAAGACTGCTGGTCCTTTGAGGCTGTAGATGTACATCACTGGACTTAGGGTTGCAGAGGATAGGTTATCAAGACTAGGTATGACTTCAAGGTCCTTTGGTGATCTGTTGATTCCGCATGTTCTAAGACTATGGAATATTTGTATATGTTAATTGTTCTAAGAATCTAACACATTTGAGGAAGTAATCGATCTGATTTATTGCCCAAAGCCACTTGATTAGTCTCAAGGAATTCCGATAGTGTCTGTGAAATAAACAGTGTCTACCTTTCCAAAAGCATGACGATGTCTTGATAATTAAGAACCAACAGCCTTGCTGACAGAGTCTGCAGTACTTGATACATTTTCTATGAGCATGAGCTACGTTGAAGGATGAAGTGAGGCACTTGGGGAGGAGCCTCAAAGTCTGACCCAACATGGGAAGGTATGAAATGTCAATTATTGCTACTGATGTGGACCTGATGGGGCTAGAGGATTTGAGGGACTGTAGTGATGGGACAATCTGGCTGATTGTGTAAAAGTGATAAATGCCTTAACAAAAGCACGCATCTGAATTAGAAATGAAATAATTTGAAAGTCAATGCAGCATAGACTTGAAATTGCTTTTGGTCTACAACCTTAATACACTGGCACACTTGCATGATAATTAAGCCTGGGAGTTAAGTTCTTAGAGAGCAAAGCCATCACTCTTCTTGGACAGGCAGGAAACCTGTAAGCCTTATGTCCACACAGACCTTAAAAAAAGGATAAATTGAAAGACAGCTTTGTGTCCAATGCTTGTGTGTATATGTGGGGAAAGCAGGTGTGAGTGTGTGTCTGCTTATAAATATAACTACCTTTCCACACAAGCTCCTCATTCATGTATGGAAATGATTAATGCCCAGGAGCCAAGTCTTTACACTCAGCAGCTCCAGAATATGTGGCTTGATTCGTTGTGGGTTCAGCGATCATTGTTTTCTACACGATGAGAAAGGACCTTGCATATGAAGGGTCTACCCACTTTCCTCCTGTCCGCCTCCACTAACACTGTTGCTGCATTGTTATGAGAAGTGAAATGAAGAACAAAGGTAAAACTTGGCACAACACAATATTATGCATTGATTGTTGCTGTTATCTTCATCAACATCATGAATAACTGTAACAAATAGGCATCTAAAGCATGAAAGGACTTACTCAAGAGGACAATTGAATCAGTGAAAGGCTTGATCTGTTAAATTCCCTTTAAAAAACATTAGTGGTGCTTATTATGTAAGCTCAGTATAAGTAATACAAAAAAGAATAATTCACAAATCCATCCTCAAAATAATGCATGATTCTGTGGGGATGAAGAGAGGGAACTTATTAGATAAATAATAAAAAGGGACAAACCAGGGGACAGAGAGAATCGGGTACTGAACCCAGGAAGAGGCACCCTCCAATTCCATTTTGAAACATAGGGTTATGGTGCTTCTGTTAAAACATATCCCAGTGACTTTGTTGAGAGTACTAGATGGCCTGAAAGTGGGAAAAAAGAATGGATGCTCTAGCTGGTATGGATCTTGCCCCAGCTCACAGGTAAGAAAGAAACTTACCTGGGTTTGGGTCAGTGTTGCTCAAATTGTCCCCCAAAAGTCCCCTGCCTCACGGTTGCTTGGAGTGTGGTTAGATGCAGATCTATGTTTTCTACCCTGAGTTTCTAATCAGAATCTCTTGGGGGTAAAACCCAGAGCCTGCATTTGAAACACACTCCTCAGATGATTCTTATACTGATTAGAATTTAAAAGGAGACATTCAGGAAAGAAGGACATTGGAAAAGCTTGCCAGTGGTTTCATCAAGAGTCTTGGTTGGGTATAACGATATTACTAGTGGCTCCTTTTCTATCTCTGTACTCCCAAACTTAATTAAATGTAGTGTAGATATAAAAAAGTGGAAAAGACTAGAATAAATGATGAAAAGAAGTGATAAAGAAATCTTTCAAGGGTAACTAAGGTCTCTCTTCTTCACTCAACTCCTGAGGAGACATTGTAATTACTTGTCAAGGATTTATGGCAGAGATGGCAAATAACTGGTACTCATGCCTCTAGTACCTTTTTCATACCTCTGGTACCCAACGTGGTCATTATTCATAGGAGACAGCACTTTCCAGCAGAGCGTTGTCTCACAGTTCATTCGGACATATCTCTCCGTGTAACCACCTTCAGTCAATTGGAATTACTGTGGGTGATGAAATCTTCATGCCATGTTGGGGCACACACAATTAATCCCTGTCTCCTTAAAAGAAATAAGCAAAAAGACTGTTCTGCTACAGGTAGAGCCATTTGAGGGATTTCTCAGGGTACCTGGTGTTATGAGTGTGGGCCTATGTCCTATTTTGGATCTCTTTTCCTAAAAATGAACATATGTGCTCAGAAGTGAGCTCTGGGGTAGGGAAGGATTTTGTGGATGGTTTAGGCAGATATTCTGCTCAATCTTGGTGAGAAATGCTCTTATAATCTTATATAAGGTGGCGGCCAGGAGACAGCTTCAGACACCAGGCTGCATGGGTCACGTCCCTGCTCTGTGCTTTCCTGATAGTGAGAATGGACACACTCAGGGGCTTCACCTTCAGTCTCCTCACCTGTGAAATGAAGGCAAGAATGCTAACTGCTTGGTTGACAGATTGAGTGGATGAAATGAAATCATGTGTAGTGGCTGGCACATGAATGCTAATGATTATTAATTCATGTGGGTGTACCTGCTTGTGCTTCTCTTCTACAATAGAACATTGAGACCCAGAAGGACTAATCAGGATATAGAGCTAAAAAAAATATCGGTACTCTTTTTTTTCATTCTAGGTCTTAATATTGAGTGGTGAAAAGGATCCTGTTGAACTCACATATGATCCCATTCCATTTACCAGAGCAGAAAGTCATATATGTGAGTAGAGTCCAGATCCAAGCATAGGAGAATATGCTTTGCCTGTTGACACCTCTAGATTACCCCATAGGGTTTGAATTGAATGGCCATAACCAAGGGCAGGGGAGCTGAGGGACGATTTCAAGCAGAAATGACTAACTCTACATAGAAACAATTTTGTGGAAGAGATTCATGCATCTTTTAAGCAACACATTAAAAGACAGATTGTTGTAATTCTGGCTCTGCCTCTCATTACATCCGCAGTTTAAGATGCTAGCATCCCCCTAGACTTTTCTTTATAGGATTCCCTACAATCTGACTTCCAGGCCTAGTATCTACTGCAGTACCTGCTGTGCTAGAGTGAGCATCAACCAGCTTCCTTCCTCTCCATGTTGGCAAAGTAATGAACTGCTAGTTATAAACAGTTGAAAACAAATATTAGAAGGTCATTGTGCTGCTAAACTTTGATATATTGAGAAATGTGAACTTTAGCAGGGCTTCTAAAGTATTGTCACGCAGGAAGCGGTGGAGTAAGTGGATTCATTTATCACTGGTGAAAACATGGGCACAGCATCACTGCTTGAAGGTTGAGCATGGAAATGTTCAACCCTGATAAAACGGCCATAATTCCTCAAGGCTGTGACATGGCTGGCAGGCCTGGGAAGCTGGGGCCTTAAAATATAAATTGTTGGAATTTATAATACACTGTCAGTCTGTCAAGAAAAAAAAAGAAGTGTTGGATTCTTCCTAAATTCAAACTATTGGATAATTATTTTAGCATTTTCAAATGCTGATTTGCAATGTATTTTGATGGTCAAGGGAAAAAAATACATATTTTTTTCTACTTTAACAGAAATATCATGAACAGTTTGCATATAATGGTAATAGTTCATGTTTCTTTAAAATTCATGCCCTCTTTGATAGCATGGTGATTTGTTAGTAGTGTTATCTTAAAGTATGGATTGTGAGGTTGGGATAATTAGCGATGCTGAGCAGTAGACTTATCCTTGAAATTTCAGGCACTTACACTGCAGAAATGAAGAATCAGCTGACTCGTGCATTTATTTTCTTCCATGAAGAAGCTTCCCATAGATACACTGCAGTTATTTCAGTTATTTTAAAGAATAAGAGAAGCTACAGGTAACTTACTGGAGCAGGAAACGAGGCTTATGTCTGGCACTTCGAATTGAGGCTTGGGTCATGCTTGCAGTGATCTTGTGTCACATCCCTAGAGGTCAAGGTTATGTCAGCGTTCCATCTATTCTATAGTACTCGGCATATGTATATAGGAGTACTGAATACATACTAGGTAAGAAGAGATTTAAGAGTCCTAAGCCATGTCAACAAAAGTCACTGCTGACTGGGATTTGAAAGGAATTTTTATAGCTCTAAGACGTGTTGTCTGGTCAGAGCAATAAGTATTTATTTGTCTCTCATTATGAGCCTTGCTACCTCCCACGGAAGATGAGACAGAAGAACAAGGGGAGGACTTTCTTCAAGGAGTTTAACATCTGGGGAGATAAAACTCAACCAAAAGAGCATTAAGCATATGTGACTGTATGTATATGATTATTTTAGCAGGCAAATGAAGTTGAATGTATTCCAAGAAGGAAGAGAGCAATACGGGCTCAGTAGTTGGGAAAGGTTAAATGGAATAGATAGGGCTTCAGAAGGACCTTGAATGATGAGGACAATTTTTAAAGTCTGATGGAACATTCTTTAGATGGGAAATTTCAAAGGTAAAAGGCACTCTAAGGTCATGCATGATATTAAAACACTTTCTGAAATCTCCTCCACCTTTTATTATGTTTTGTAACTTCTCTTATCTTTCCTAAAACTCCTCTTTGAACTCCCTGTTCGAAGCTCAGGAGTTAACTCAATGATTCCTAATATGCGTCTTCCCTAGTTACCCTTTTCTTTCCAAAAGATCTAATATGCACTCCCACCATAAGCTGTCTCTACACAGTTTTGCAAGGGTTCTATCAAATCCTTGTGCCTGGGACTGCCGTTCCTTAAAGGGATGGACTTTCCCTTCACCATGCTCTCTTAATTTTTGCACTGATATACGTGTCTCCTTCTTTCTTCTCTCACTGTATTATGCACCCATGGAGTCTTAGCCATCTTTGCATCTTGTAAAGCACCCAAAATTGTTGCTCTACTTGTAATAGGTGTAGTGTAAATGGCTATTGGATTAAATTTCCATCTTTCTATGAATAGCAGAAAAGTTACATGATGCTCAGTGGATGAAAATGGAAAAAGCAAATGTCAGCTTCCTCAGGACTGAGCAGATGAGTGCTACCAGATTAGAGCCCCTTCAAGATTGGGGCTGTCTTGTTCATTGCTGTCTTTCCAGTGTCTTTTGCAACACCTGGTAAGAGCAGGTGCTGAAATATGGCTGATGGATGGATAAATGAATATGCATGGGTGGCCACAAGTCTACTCATGTATTTCACGGAGCTCACGAGGTGTCATCGCTGCACCTGTCAGCACTGTCTGGCTTTGCCAGGTTCTTGCAGGTGGTTCTAGTGAGATCAGTCAACACTTACCCAGATAGTGTGTGCACCACCCAGGCCCGAGCCTCTGTCCTTTCTCCCCTGGGAGACAGTTTTTCATAGAGGAAGCTGTAAAAAGGTAAGCTACCATGCAAGCAGACAGACATAAACTCTATGCCAGATCTTGATTCTCATAGTCAAAAGAGCATGTCCTGTTTGCAGTGGGAATATATAACAAAACCCTGAATCTTTATTTTGTGACTTATGTCAAAATAACTGAGATTTTTCCAGTTCTTTTCTTATAAGGAAATATCATGTCCCTTCTGTAAGCTAGGCAAAATCCTGCCTGTGGCTTCAGCAATCAGATTAAAGCCTGAATATCCTACAGCTAGAAATAATACATTTTCTGTAAGACTTGTGGGTCTTCCTTGCTATAGTGTCTGGAGAGGCGTACAAATCACTTTTTCTGGAATATGCGGTTTCTATTTGGGGTTTCCCTGACTTTGCCGAAATGTGACACTAAGGCGCTTCCTGTAAACAACAAATAAACAGAAATACAATTTTTAAGTTCCTAAATGCTATGCCAGTGGAGATGACAAATCTTATCTAGACCAAAGTTGTCCCCATTTAGATGGAGAATTCTGGAGAAATTTAATGCCAAATTAGTCATAATCATAATGATCAGAATTGTAATCATGTGAAAGAGTGTATTTAATTTCAAAAGCCAAGTTTAGTTGTATCCATTGAGAACTCTAAGTAGCTTTAAAAATATGTAAGTTCTTTTCCCTATTTCTTTTGTGGATGTGCCTTGGCACTTGTATACACAGGCCTCGCGCCATGTCTTGTCATGTTGAGAAAGCAAGAAGTCTTCTCCCCGAGTCTTGTAGAAACCCTTGACATCCCATGAAAGAATAGATGATGTAGCCCAGTGAGCAGGTGCAAGCGTTTGCCTGGTTTTGTTACCCTGAACCCACATAAGGAATTCCATTCAATCGTGTGGATATATCTGACTAGTTCAAAGTAATTCATTAGCACAAAGAAATAGCAGAGTGGGAACAGTTCTCAGAGTCTTTGGCAAGATGTTAAAGCAGGCCCGTGACAGATGAACTCAATGAACTAACAGCTTAAATAGCAGTTGGGAGCTGGGAGTGCTGAGAAATGAATGTGCTGACCTTACAATAGCTAGCAAAACTTCATGACCAGAAAACTCAAACTTTCAGGCCCTTGTGGGAGAATGTATCCCATTATGTAGTGTTTAAGCAGAGGAGAAGGGGACTATACAGTTATACATGCCATTAATTAAACTTAGCATAGAGAGGCTGTGGGTGTCTACCTTACTGCCTGATTAACATATTGGGTCAAGAGCGTTAGATATTTACCGACTGTTTTTGCATCAGAAACCATAAGGGAAATGGCCCCTCAGAAGTGCATCTGTAATTCATGGACCAAATCAGAAGCTGTGCTTGTAGACTTACATTGTTGTGCATTCTTTCCCCTCATTTGAGTGGGAGCCAGCCATGCACAAGCAAGGTCCCGTCATGCTGTGCAATTCTATTTGCACATGGCAAGGAATCGACATGGGCAAGGACAATGGGGAGAATGGGACACGTTGTTTAAATTAAAAAGTTTATTTTAGAGAATCTTTCAAAGACATGTAGATATCTAATTAGATAAAAACAAATCATTGTAAGTCTAGAATGTGTAAAAATGTCTCATAGGCACCACTATCAGTTTAAACTATAAATACACATGCAATATATTTTCTCTCTTTGATATGTCATGATTATTTAGTATCACTATTGCATTAGCCATTATGGTATTTTTTCCCAAGTATTTATATTTGTCTCCAATTTTACAACTTGCTATACAAAAAGTGGGTTCTTTGTATAATTGTTTTTTTTATATTTTGGAATACATGCATCTTATTGATTTTTTAAAATTGATATATCTATTTTGAAGTTGTCAAATAAAGCCTATTTAGGATTTTCTTAATAACGAGCTACACATTTTAAAATTTTTCTTAGAAAATATTGATGATTTTTGCAAGCCACTGGTAGAAATTAAGTGAACAAATGAAAGTAACTCTTTATGTTACTATGGAACTTCTATTTTCAACTACAAAGTGTTAATGTGGGGATTATAAACCACTCATGAGGGCTGTGTAACTAATCAGTTTCACGATTAGATAGCAGCTCAGAACCATCCTTTCCTAAGCACCAGGGAACAGCTTTCCAGTCTCACTAAGTAATTGTGGGGCTGACCAAATCCCTAATGAATGGTGCGGGTGATGTGGCTGGTAGATGGCTGACCAGAGACTGGAATAAAACATAGATGGTGGAGCCTGGCATAAAGCACTATCTAGCACTATGCTTTACTCGTGCTCGAAATCCCTTCTCAATCCATTTTATGTAATTAGTTTCAAAAGATAAAAAATTTCACTTTCCGGTAACTTAAATCCAAATCCCAAAGTACATACAAACTGAAAGTGGCCTGTTTCCCGTATTATATTTCAGCTTTCAGTCTGTTGAGCCTGTCCATGTCTAGGTCGGGCAATGGGATTCCAGAAAAGATAAACTTTATGTGTCCTTTTTTGCCTTGTAGTCTGTAAGACAATATGGGCTAACTTATGCACATACGTTAAAAAGACTCTGTTCATTCTCTGATGATGGTTAGGTGTGTAACTTTGCCTCCCATGTTATGTAATTCTTAGTTCATAGCAATTTCCAGCCACATCAGCCAGATAAACTTGGCTTATTTTCTTTCAATGAGATTTTTCCTTCATAAGGACGTGTTTGCAAAACTGCAGTCCAAACCTGCCATTCCAGGACCATCATACCACCTGTATCCATCTGACTTGACGCCATATACTGACCCAGTCTAAACTCTGACTTTACCCCCACCACATCTAAAATCCCCCTCAGTCTGTTTCCATCAGCCTGTAAGCAAAGGAAAGACATGGGTCCCAGAGACATCCACGCACACCAAAGGCTGTTGATTGACCACATGGAATTGGGGACCTCAAAGATGTCTGTGCCTCTGCCCAAGCTGGTTAAATGTGAGTAAATTGTGCACATCTGCAAGCCAGCTGTTGCCTTCAGCTCAATCCCATCTGATGTTGGAATCCCAGGAGGTCAAAGAGAAGAGCTTTTCAGTTTTCTGCAGTACAGACATATGGTGATGCAGGTGGATCCTTGTCCAGTCCAAGTGTCAGAATGCAGAGAAGGAAGGGTGGCCATATTGACCCTTCTTCCTATTATTTTCATCTGCATTATGTATTCATGTAGTTGTGTGTATTAGTTAAGACAAGTATTCTAGAAACCGGAAGCCTTTGTTCTTTTTCTAACCAGCTGAAAATCACCAAGTGGAGCTAGACAATATTCCTAGATTCTTTGTTTATTCCTTCATTTATATTTGTAAATGTGCCCTGATTTTTTGCAGATGACTTGGGCAGTTGTATTTGCTTAAAGAGATGAGAGGAATTCAAAGTTACTATTCCTTGGGAGGATGGCGGTCACCTCTGAACTTCTGTTCTAATGTGACCCCTGGAGAAAACATGAATCAAAATGGGAGCTGATAGTGACATGGAAAAACAGGAAAGAATTAAAGTCAAGAAGAAACTTAGATGAAATATGTGGGAGATAGCAAAAAATATTAAGGGTATTAATAACAATTTAAAAGTTTCTTTAGAGGGGTCAAGAAAAATATGAAAAGAGCAAAGACAAATTTCTTTTGCAAGACATGCGATCAGAAAGAATGAGTAAATCAGGCATTAATGAGCAGACTGAAAGTCCCTTTGGGATGTCTGAATTTAAGAGTTTCCTCCCTAGTCTCAACTCCAGTTGTTTGTATGAAATCTTTTAACAGACGTGGGCAAGAAACAAGCTGTACGGTGGCCTGCTGTAATCTTTCTTCTGCAGTCATGCTTTATAAGAGCCCAAACAGGCATCTCTACCTGTTGGGAATGAGTTAAGTGCCTCACTCCCAAAAACTATGTTTCATCCTTATGGGCCTTTCCTTTATATTAATTTCTCCCTTTGTCTGTTTGCCCACCTCCTCCCTCAGTCTTTTCTGCAGTAAAAAAAAAAAAAAGGATTCTAATCAATTTGGTTGTCCTATGGAATTTATTATTGTATTTTCTTCCAGGGATGATTGTATTTTAGCTGAAAAAAAAAAAATCCTGGATAGCCATTGTATATCCCACCAAAATAGGGGAATTTCACGTGTGTTTATGGGCATATCTGGGGACTTGTGATATGTTTCATATAACTCTATACCTCTCTACTGTGTTTAAGATAAAGCCAGCCATGTGTCTATATTGGTCTCTGGGCATCTCATTTAAAGAGGGAATTCTCATCATCCATCTGTAAGGCATATATGATGGTTGTGATACAGACAGAAACAGGAACACAAAAAACATTTTAACTAAAGCCATTTCCGTCTTAAAGAAGTCTTGTTACACCAAAATAGTATTTGTTAGATTCTTTGGGGAGTGGGAAGCAGTTTAAATTATCAATATGCTTCCCCAGTTTGCTTCATAAAACCAAGTGGCTATTCTCTTATTAGTGAAAATAGTAAAACTGTGCAAAGTTACATCCCTGTGGGTAAATATGATCTGTTTCTGTCTTATTCCTTACTTCCTCCCTGATTCTATGAGACTAGTTATGGGGAATAGTTCCTCCATAGAAGTTTTAATTGAACAGCTTCCTCATTTTAATTTGCCTCCAGATAATAATGTGCTTTCTTAATTAATGCTGTGAAAACACACATTATGATCTTTACCTGAAACACGTTTTGATTAACACCGGTACCTATGGTTTCGGTTGACTAAAGTGCTCTTTCCCCCTGCAGAGAGCCTGTGCTCTGTTAAGCAGCTGCTTCATTTCACCCCAGAGGTTGCTGCATTTTGCTAACTGTAAAAATAATGTTTATTCATGATACAGTTTGTAAACTTCTTCATATCAATTAAAAGAAAATCCCCCGTTCTCTGAGACAGATAGACATCTTTCTCCCATTCTTGTTCTTGCTTTTGCTCTCTCCATCATTCTGCCTTCCTCTCACACACATCTCAATATCTATTTAACGTCACAGAATAGAATGCCTGTGAGCATTCTCGAACAACCGCTCATAACATTAATGATAATAAAAAATAGTGGCAATTTATTGAGCAATTCCTATGTATCTGGCTTTATTGTAGAGTTTTTGCATTACATTATCTGATTTGTTTCCATGACAATCCTATAAAGTAGGAAATATTATTATTTCCCTTACACAGAGGAAACCAGCTAAGGTTCAGAGTGGTTACCCAGTGAGTAGAGGAACAGCTGTGCTGTGCCTGCTCTGAATCTGCCCATTTTTTGAGTTGAAGTTAAGCATTCTAGCTCTCTGCACAGCTATTGCTCATTTGAAATGAGACACCAAGAGACACCAACTGATCTCCATGCAGCAGAGTGTTTGTTCTAAAGGGCAAATCCGATCACGAAACTCCCAAATTAAAATTATTCAGTTCATCCAAATTTCCCCCCAAATAAAGTTCAAGTTCTTTATCATGGTATCTCCAACCTTCATGGCCTGGATTTGGCTTACGTCTTAGATTCCATCTATCCTCATGCCCACCTTCCATTTTAAGTTGGCCTTACTGTCAATGATTTGTATATTTCCCTTGTGTGTATTTGTAACTTGCTTCTTTTTCTACCCTGGCTGGATTCTACTCCCCTTCAAGTCTCAATTTGGAAAACATCCTTCGGGACAGCCTTCCTGACATCCCCGCCTCCCCTATTTTGTTCTCTTGCCGTGTTCTCATAGCACCTGAAGCTTACCTATCTCTTTATTCACCCGCTTGCTTTTCCACCTACTAGATGAAAAGATCCTTGAAGGCAGAGGCAGCTTCTCCGCCACCACATTTCCAACCACTCAGTGCCTGGGACCAAGTAGCAATTAAACAATATATGCTTAATGAATGAACAAACAGAGAATCAAGGCTGAACTAAAACAACACCTTGGTAAAACTTGAAAGAGTTAATATATGTTAATGCTTATCACTTCAGACTCATTTATAGGAAAACAATTCCTGTCTCCTTTCAGGTCAGTGCATACTGGTTGGTTTAGGGGTGGCATGAGAACAAAGCTCTGCAAATGAGTTGGGTTAATTTGGCTAGAACTATTGGGAAGCAGAAATTTTCCTTTATTGAGAACCTTGGTCTGGGGGAATACAGATTTGGATCTGTGGATGGCTTCCAAATGAATAAGCCTGATTTAAAATGTATATATATATTTAATTTTACTTATTTATTTTTGCCTAAGTCAATTCTAATTGGGCTTCTATAAGGTCCTACTAAAATAGGCTTTGGTTTATATTCTCGTAATTATTTTCTATTCTCCACTCCTGTCAATCCTTAAATGTTCGCCTGGGTTATTCTGAAATGCAGATGTGATCATGTTGCTTCGTTTCCTAAAGCCTTCAATGATTCCCCATACCCCTTCAGTGCATGCTTTAGTATTGAACAGAGCCCTGGTCTGCCTGTGCAGTCTTATTTACTGTTACCCCCTCATGGATCTCAGCTCTGACTCTTTCACTTGATATTCCCTCTACACAAGATTATGTTTCACCAGGGCTTGGCACTTGCATTACTTTCTGGCTGAATGTCATTCTCATCCAACTTTGTGAATGAATGTTCCCACATTAGGATGCTCATCAAATAGCACTTCTCTGCTTTCATACAGTTAATTGCTTCATCCTCTTCTCTCATGTAAAATGTAAACCTATTTTTTTTAGCATCTATTGCACTGTATTGTAATTGTTTCATTTCATAACTCTCTCTCCATGGAACATACGATCCTTCGAGTCAGTTTTGGCGTCTTGTTCATCTTTGTAGACATATTGTATAACACATTCTTGAAACACAGTAAATGCTACATACGTGTTCATGGAAGGAATAAATAAATGGATAGAGTTAGGTGATGCTTTCTTATTACTTCATCGGTATAAAGCAGGAACTGGCAAATTTTTTCTGTAAAAGATAAGATAGTAAATATTTGTGGCTTGTGGGCCATACCATCTCTGTCACAACTACTCAACTCTGCATTGTCGAGCAAAGGCAGCCATAGACAATACACAAACAAATGGGCATGGCTGTGTTCCACAAATTTTTTATTTACAAAATCAGGTGGCAGTCAAGCTGTGCCCCGGGCCTTCATTTGCCAACCATAAAGGAAGGAGCCAGATCACAGTTCCTAAACTGACTCTAAATAGACTTTGAAAAAGGGGTCCCTGATGAAATAAACAGGGAGGTGCACAGATTTTAAAATAATAATGTTGAAGTCTGTGTCCTTTTTACATATAAGCTCTGATATGCATCCTCCTTGACAACAGCATTTCTTACCACAGGTTCCAATAGCTCCATTGTCTTTTGTTAAAATCTATCTATTCACATAATCAAAAGTGCTGATTGAAAACCTAATCATACTCTATTTGAAGAAATTTCAAATAGGTGTTCAAATTTCATGTCGAATATTCTCTCTGCCAGTAGAAAATGTATTTTACTGTAAAGAGTTGGTAAATATCTAAGTTTCTTTTTAAGAAATACAGAGCTTCTTTTACGTTCTCTTAGTTTTCAATGAAATTTCATTTTCAAACAATTTTATTCTTTAACTGTTTCCAAAAACTTAAAACAAAATGAGCATTCTCTAACCTGAAATCAGTCTTGTGGTATCATACTTAGGAAGGGATCCATTTTATAGATCAAATGAGAAGGACCGACATTTGTAGTTTTACATTTTTTTGAAATCATTCAATTGTAGAATATTTGATGGTTTCCAATTGTGGGTCTCCTCTAAGCACTGAACCAGCACAGTCAGAAGCAGTGGGCTTGGAAAGAAATGGCGAAACTCGAGTTTGAAAACTATACATGAGCAGACATATGGAAATCATTTAATTCTTTGGAGGTCATCTTTGGACAGTGTCTGCTGGGCCCAGCTGGAGATTAATGCAAAAGCCCCAAAGCTCCGGCAGCATCCTCCATCCCCTTCAGTGCGTTTCCCCAAAAAGCCACGCAGATCGACATTCTAAACAGGTTAAGTTTTGGACTAGATTTGCCCAAACCAGCAAAGGAACTTTCACTCAGATGCGATATCATCGCGGCTGTGTTCTGTTTTTCTGTGTTTTTTTAAATACCAAATTACACATATTATGCTTTTTGTTTTGTTTCACTTCTGTTTGTTCAGCTTGCTGGCCACACCGTGGGATTTTGTATTCTTTGGTTCTATTAAGTTATCACCATATTCAAATGGTCTCTTGTATGAATAGAGTAAAATCTGCTTTTATTTGCTGAGTTTTAAAGAGACCTGGCCTCTGTGCATAGAGCACTTTAAGGGCTACATTGCTACCTACTCAGGTAGAGACATTTGAAACAGTGGAATTTGTAAAACATGGGCAGTTCAGACCCACATAGCTAAACACCTTTTTTTCTTTTTTTTGAGGGAGATTAACCCTGAGCTAACATCTGCCGCCAATCCTCCTCTTTTTGCTGAGGAAGATTGGCCCTGAGCTAACATCCGTGCCTATGTTCCTCTATTTTATATGTGGGACACCTGCCACAACATGTCTTGATAAGCGGTGTGCAGGTCTGCACCTGGGATCTGAACCGGCAAACCCTGGGCCAGCAAAATGGAGAGTGGGAACTTAACCACTACGCCACCAGGCCGCCCCACTAAACCACTTTTAAGTGGTCCCAAATTAAATGTCATTCCCTTATAGGCCAGATACACACCCCTGTATCAGTCAGGGTTCTCCAGAGAATAGAAGCAATAGGATATATTTTATATGTATATATGCATACACACACAGAGATGCACATTTTACATATATATAACGTTATTATATGCTGTTATATAATATGATATGTATATGCACATTATATATGAAAATATATAGGTATATGTGTATATGTACACATTATATTATACACACATATACATTTATATGATAATATTTTTATATATAATATGTGTGTATACATTATATACACATATATACATATAATGATTATGTATACATATGTGTCTGTGTGTATACGTTTCTGTCTGCATAAAGGTATTTATTTTAATGAACTGGCTCACATGACTGTGGGGGCTGGTATGTCTGAAATCTGTAGGGCAGGCCAGCCAACTGGAAACTCAGACAGAAGTTGAAGTTGATAATGTAATCTCGAGGGAGAATTTCTTCTCCAAAATTCTTTGGATGTTGCTTTTCAGGACTTTAAACTGATTGGATGAGGCCCACCCACATTATCGAAGGTAATTTTTCTCTAACGTTAACTGATTGTACATGTTAACTATGTCTACAAAATACCTTCACAGCAACACTTTGATTAATGTTTGATTAAATAACTGCATATTACAGCCTAAAAATGTTGATACATAAAACTAACCATCATTTCTTCCAAAATGAACAAATTTCTTGACATATATAACCTTTAAAAAGAAATAGAGAGGGAAAATACCTTGGTTAGAAGTATAAACTTTGAAAGTCATCAAATCAAGGTTAAAACTCTAGTTCTGCCACTTATTAGCTATATAAATGTAGGAGCTAGTTGTAAAATTCTCCCCTTCTCCATGAACCATATACCTATGTATATGTATATAGGTATACGTTGTATACCTATATAGTCCCTCCTTTTGCTTGTTGGCTGGCCTGGTGACGCACTGACTTGTTTTTGACCTTTTGGACATGGCAAAGATGACACTGTATTATTTTTGAGGTTAGTTCATAAGAAGCCTTACAGTTTCCTCCTGGTTCTTTTGGATCACTTATTCCTGCTTCAGAATTCCACTAGCCTGAAATAGCCATGCTGTGAGAAAAGCCAAGATAGCTAGATGAAAATGCCACATATCAGGTTAGATATGCAGCCAGTGGGCAGGGGTTCCTTCCTTAGTAGCTGGAGCACCAGGCAAACAAATGAAGAAGCCATCCTGGACATTGTGATGATTTCTGGCCCAGACACATCTGACTACAGTCACCTTAAAGGAGAGAGCCCAAAGAAGAACCACCCAACTGAGACCATTCAACCCACAAAACCATGAGAGATAAAAGCAAACTATCATGTGAAGCTACTAAATTTTGGCATGCTTTTTTAAGCAGCAATAGCAAACTCTCAAATTAAGCAATGACCTCAGAAGAGAGATCAAACCCAGATTGCTCTCAGTACAATACAGACCTCAGAATCAAAATATCAAAAGTGTGACCCTTTGTTAAGACCTCACAAAGATTTAAGTCAGTGCATTTTAGACCCTCTTAACTAGGCAAAAAGGCTTCTAAGAATCTTATGAGCATTTGCCACAGTTCCCTGATTCTCAGCTCTGTAGCAAGGGGCCTTTATTGCAGAGATTTCTGTGCATGGCTTTGTTATAATAGAATGAAACTCAGTAAGACTTATAGGAAACCCACATGGTTTTGTTTCCTTGTTTGTTTTAAGAATTGTATCAGTGGAAGCACTATTAGCTTGAACTAAAATGAAAAGAGGACTTTGGGCTCTCAAATTTCTATTAGAAAAACTACTCATTGCAAGCTCATTCCGTTTCTTGTTAAAAAGGAAGCATGACTCTCAGATCAGACACAAGAGCCATGGAGAATCGTTCATGGCCTATAGACTGGGTCCCAATCAAGGAACTTGGGACATATGCTGTCTTTATTTCAGAATTGTTATGACCATTGCCTACAATGTGCCTTTCATTTCCTCCTTTTCTGAGTAGAAGAATCTATAGTGATTTTCCTGTCCTTATTTTTAGAATGGTAACTCTATGTTCGAGGAGACTAGGGGGGTAATTTCTCTCTTTACTTCCTAGTCCACAGGTCTTTGGATTATAGGAGCTGCTCCTGAGTTTTGTTCCCACTTGAACCTGATTTAGATGATGTGATCTTGGTCTTCAGGCCTGATGATATGATGGGGTGAGACTTTGGAGATCTTGGAATGCAGGGAGTACATTTTGCTCATGAGAAGAATATAACTAATTTGTGCCCAGAGGGCAGACTACCTTGGTTTAAAGATTGCTGTAATAAATTCTTTATTAGTTCTCTCCATAAAGAGTGGAACTTATTTCCTCTCCTCTTAAATATGGGAGAGCTTTGTGGTTGCTTCACCAATGGATGGCAGCGGAGGTGACACTGTGCCAGCTCTAGGCCTAAGCTAATTCACTCATGTGACCAGTCACATAATCACTAGAGGTTGTACAGGATATTCTGCCTGGTAAGGTTGTTCTCTTTAAGGGTGCAACTTCAGTGGAAGGGGTGCACATGTAGCTCTATGGCGGGGGGAAGACTTGTGTCCTGCGAGCCAATTTGATCAGATATTCAACACCTTTTTCCTGTCAATCTACCACATCCCAAAGATTTTTCTTAACTGTTGTATAACTGATGTTTGCATCAGAGTACCCTTAATTCTTATATACGGTCAATGTCCACAGACCAAAGTAGGGGGAAAAAAAAAAGTGAAATATTCCTCTTGAAAGATTTGAAACTGATTTTTATTCTATTAATTGAAGACGAAATTTATTTTGTGATCTCGGCTTATCATATTATGATATAAAAATATCCCAGAATTTCATAAAATTGGTTTAGAAGTTAAGAAAGGAATGATTTGTTATAGAATACAAAAATGGCAGAAATATTTCTCTCTATAAACTTGAGGAAAATTCATCATAACCAACATGGGAAGCTTTTTAGTTGATGAGTTATAATACAAGAGATGATCTTATTATAAAAAATAGAAAATGCTCGAAGTTTAAAATTAGTGGCTAGAGTAGAAATCAATTCTCATTTCGCATCAACAGTTGATTGTGTTTTGATTGCTTCACACAAAATGAGGTAGCGTAAAGGAACAAAGAAAGCAAAATGGGTTTTTTGGAAAAACTTAACAAAGGTAAGGTAAGAACATGAAATAAAATCTTAGAATATTTGTCAATAATAGTATAAATATAATACCTAATACTGTGCTGGGAATTTTACATGTATTATCTCAATTAATTCTACACTTACTCTAGCAAGTAAGCACTGTTATTCCCACTACATTTACAGATAAGAAAACTGAAACATTAAGCATTTTTGTAATTTTGCAAAATCACTGTTTCATCTGCTTATTGCTTTATAAACAGAGGAACAGGTCACTGCTTCTGCTCACAAGATGTGCATAGTTTTAAAGACCCAGGAAGGGGGCTGGCCTGGTGGCACAGTGGTTAAGTTTGCACGTTCCTCTTCTCAGGGGCCTGGGGTTTGCCAGTTGGGATCCCTGGTGCGGGCGTGGCACCATTTGGTGAGCCATGCTGTGGTAGCCGTCCCACATATAAAGTAGAGGAAGATGGGCATGGATGTTAGCTCAGGGCCAGGCTTCCTCAGCAAAAAGAGGAGGACTCGCAGTAGTTAGCTCAGGGCTAATCTTCCTCAAAAAAACAAAAACAAAAACAAATAAAGACCCAGGAAGAATTGCCTTTTAACCTGAGCCATTACATAAAAGTTTGACTCCCCTGAAATGCAAATCAAAACTACAGTAGAATACCACCTAAGACCAGTTAAAGTGGCTATAATCACTAGGACTAAAAATAACAACTGTTGGAGAGAGCGTGGAGAAAAGGGAACCCTCATGCACTGCTGGTGGGAATGCAAACTGGTGCAGCCACTTTGGAAAACAGTATGGAGGTTCCTCAAAAAACTAAAAACAGAAATACCATATGACCCAGCTATTCCACTACTGGGCGTCTACCCAAACAACTTGAAATCAACGATCCAAAGTAACCTATGTACACCTATGTTCATCAGCACTATTCACAATAGCCAAGACATGGAAACAATCCAAACGTCCATTGACTGATGACTGGATAAAGAAGATGTGGTATATATATATATATATATAAGGGAATACTACTAAACCATAAAAAAGACAAAATCATCCCATTTGCAACAACATGGATGGAGCTGGAGGATATTATGCTAAGCGAAATAAGCTAGACTGAGAAAGACAAACACCATATGATTTCACTCGTATGTGGGATATAAACAAATACATGGACTAAGAAAACAGTTCAGTGGTTACCAGGGGAAGGGAAGTTGGGGGTGGGCACAGAGGGTGAAGGGGAGCACTTACGTGTTGATGTATGAGAAATAACGTACAACTGAAATTCCTCAATGATATAAACTATTATGGACTCAATAAAAAGGAAAAAAAAACGCAAAAAAGAGAGGACTGTTTACCAAAATTCCAACTCATAGGCAGATTTTGCTTTTATATCAGAACTATTTAATAGAATATGTCTAAGAGGGGTCAGTATAAAAAAAAAATTTTGACTCGCCTGGTAGAGAAATCACATGGAGAGACCATACGGAGAAGAGAGGCATTGAAAGCACATGGCTAGAAGAGACATCCAGCCATCTCAGCATCCCAGAGACCCATAGAACTGTCTGGTTGAGTCCATCAAAACCACAGAACCATGAGAGATAGTAAAATGTTTGTTAAAATGTTTGAAACCACTAAGTTGAGTAGTGTTCCACTGTATGCATCTACCACTTTCTTTGAAAGCCGACTTTTCCTATAAAAATTAAAATCAACATCAGAGAAGGTGAACTGTGTGACTTTAAAGATTCTGTGTTTTTTTAAATTATGATTTTACCTGAGCTCTGAAAGATGGTAAAGCAGAAAGATTACTAGACTGGAAGTTGAGAAATCTCAGTTTTATTTCTAATTCTGTCAAAAGTTATCTGATGACCTCAAACAAATAAAATTAACATTTTAGATTTAATTTTTTCACAGTGAAATGATAAATTTGCTCTCAGTTTGCATCTCTTCTAGATATCACATTTTATAGCTCTAGATTTAAATAACCTAGAGCTGTAATTCTCAAAGAAATATGGAGAGTCTTTATTTTGTCGAAATATCTTTCTTATTTCAGGCTGATAAACATTGTCCTCTAGCCATTTAAATCCATTTTGCCCCTTCCCATCATTATGAAATCAAAATTCTCCACTCCCAGCCCCACAAACATTTTCCCAAATTCCCCCAGGGAATGTATAGTCCCCAGTTGAGAATCCTCTTCTAAATTTCTACAAAATTAGATTTCGGGGACTTTTGTTTGGGTTGTATTGAATTTGCAAATCAATTTGAGAAGAATTAATGTCTAAACAATATTAAATCTTCTAATCCAAGAATATAATGTATCTTTCCACACATTTTGGTTTTCTTTAATTTCTCTGTGCAATGATTATATTTTCAAAATAGAGGTTATGCATATTTTGATGCATATTCTGATGATGTGAATGTTTTATTTATTTTTCTAATTGTTTCCATCTAGTATATAGAAAAAAATTGAATTTTGAGTTGTGATAATGTACTACATTATCTTGCTAAATTCATCTATTATTTATAGTTTTTGCTTTTTGGAAATTCCCTAAGGTTTTATCTTTCAGCAAGTAAAAGCTGTTTGATTTTGTCATTTCCAATCTGACTGCATTTTATTTGTTTCTCTTGCCTAACTGCAATGGCTAGGAAAGCCATTCTAACATTGAATAAAGATAGATAAACAGCCTTCCCTTGTTCCTAAACATAGAGAAAACAAGTTTAGCATTTCACTATTAATATGATGTGGAATTTTTGTAGATATGCTTTATCTATTTGAGGAAGTTCTTTTTTCTTCCTATGTTGCCATGAATTTTTATTCGGAATGGCTATTGGATTTTGTCAAATGTGTTTCTCAAATGTGTGATTATTTTTCTTGTTCTGTTAATTTAATGAATCACATTGATTGATTTTTAAATGTTAAATCAAGTAGGGTAAACCCTGCTGGTTATAATCTAGTATATTTTATGTTGCTGGGCTTAATTTGCTAATATTTAAAAAATATTTCTGTGTCTATGTTTATGAGGGAATATTAGTCAATAATTTTCTTTTCTTGTAATATCTTTTCAAGATTTTGATGTGAGTTATTCTGGCCTCGTAAAAAAGTTAGAGAATCGTCCTTCTCCTCTATTTTCTGAAAGAATTTGTATAACTTGTATGTGATGTTTCTTTTTAAAATATTTGATAGAATTCGCCAGTGCAACCATGTGCCTGAAGTTTTTTGTTAAGATAATTTATGGTAAAAAATTCAAATTCACCTAAATATTAGGCTATTAGATGTGTTTTTTATCTTTTGTCAGTTTTGATAAATTCTGTTTTTCAAAAAAACTTTCTGCTTCATCTAAATTGTGAAATTTGTTTTCATAAAATTATTTATAGTGTTACCTTACTATCTATTTCTCTACTCAAATCTGTTGTTATAGTATAAAAATAAGTATAGGTAATACAAAAATGAATGATGTGGCTGTGTTCTAATAAAGCTTTATTTACAAAAACAGACTGTTGCTCAAATATAGCTTTCAGGCAATACTTCGCCTATGCTTTTATACGCATCTCACAAATGTGATATGCTATATTTAAATTATAATTTAATATTGTATGTGATTTCTTGTGACTTCTGTTTTGTCCATGGACTTATTTATACGTAGTTGTTTAATTTCCAAATATTTTTGACTTTTCTATCTATCTTGTATATTAATCTCTGATTTAATTCCTCTGTGATAGAACACAGTCTGTAAAATTTTGGTGGTTTGAAGTGTGTTGAGATTATTTTTTTATGCAGAAGCATATGATCTATCTTGGTCAATGTCCCATGTACCATTTGAAAAGAATATGTATTCTTCAGTTATTGGACTGAGTATTTTATACATAGCAGATATTTCAAGTTGTTTGGCAGTGTTATTTAAATTCAAATATTCATATTCAAATCTATAAATTTTACTTCTATGCAAGTGCTGTTGTCTGGGTGTTATCTCACTTACTAAGAGAATGTTAAAATCTCCAACTATGATTGCAAATTTGTCCTCATCTCCCTTTTGTACTTAATCTTGTTATATGAATTTTGACGTATATGCATTTAGAATTGTTAGGTCTTCCTAGTGATTGGACTCTTACGAAAATGTTGCCAATTAACACTTTGAATGACAACCTTCCTGTTGCCCAAGAAGCATAAAATATAGCCACACTAATTGGAAGGGCCGTGGACTAGTGGTCTACATGCCCTTGAAGACAGTTATAAAAAATTTTCACTTGAGGGCTCTAGCTACTGCAAGCAGAGAAGTAGGACTAACTTACAATTCAGCGAAAATTTAACGTGTCAGATTGACTTGAGTTAACTGGCAAACTATTTTAATTTATTTCAGTGGTATTTGAATGCCCATTATATATTGGCATTCTGGTCAGCTCTCTGGCATGTCTCTTCAATCTGGCTTCCTGTAGGTACCACCTTTTTTGTTTGTTGGCTTGCTTATACTGCTATGACGTTGTTTTATTTTTTTAAATGTTTTAAAGTGTCATTAAATTTATAATAGCTTTTAGCCATTTTTTCAGACACTGGCAGTCCACTAACTATATTGTGGAGTTCCAAAAAATTCTTTGGCATCTATAAGGAGTCCTCATACATGAAAAATACTGTATTGAACTGTAAAGCTACCAGCTGCAAAAACAAAATCTGTTTTTGTTTTACGATGGGATGCATTTTTTATTTATAAGCTCAATTTCATTTATAAATGCAACCAGAGTGTCCTTTTTCACTCAGAGATTGATATTTCATTTTACTCATTTTCCCAAATACCCACTTTCTCTATTATAGAAATCCCTTTTCATCTGACATCTCTTTTTCTTCTTACCCCACCCACCTCCCTCTGAATAAACTAAGGCAGCGTCATTTGTAGAAACGTCAGAATTTACATCATCATCTGTCTATATTTCTCTTTCAAAATAGTTTTGAATCTGTGGCATTGTAAGAGTCTTTCAGCTTAAATGATTCTGAAATTTTTCATAGAGTTTTCCAGATGTTTTTTTCTGAATGGAAACTTTGTTAAACCAGAATCTGTCGGGACCTCAAAAAATATTTGGTTGGTTGTTTTTCCTCTTCCTCTCTTTGCTCCAAATTGAAATTGAGTTCTATGTCAACTCTGGTTGGAAAGATTTTTCTCTCTTCTTTTCCTTCCTCGGTGGACCACACTCCAGTTTTAGAGTGATAAAACATCATTTAAATGAAATGTACAAGACAGTAACCACTTAGTTCACTACCGTTAAATATTTATCAATGCAATAGTACAAGTTTGACTGTGAAATGAATATTAGGTTCTGTAAATTTAATAGTTTCCTGTAGAAACAAAAAAGAAATCTTCTCCAAGCTTTTGCAGCCCAGAGTACTGGACTTAACAAATAAATAGTTAATAGTAAGCCAAAATTGAGTTGCTAAATGACTGACCACATCCTATACTGCACAAGGAAAAGGCCACTATTGTTTGTGTAAGTGTATTTCATTCAATATTTGACTTTGTTAGATAAATAGTATGCAGTTGGCATTTCTGAATTAGTCTTTGTTTCAACTAAGTGCAGATGAGGGAACGTAGGTGCAGGGGGAAAAATCTGAAAGATTGAGGAAAAGAGGAACACCAGGAAATCTTGACCTGATTTGTCCTGCTCTGATGCAGGAATTGCTGTTTTAAATTTGGGCTGATTAGACCTAACTTAGTGAATTTTTATACTAACATTGATATATAAGAACGCCATCTATTGCTTTTTGTTTGTTTTTTTTTTCCCCAAGAAAGTAAAAAGTTAGGGAAGTAAATAGTGGTTTTAAGCAACTAAAAGACAGATGAAATTATTCTTTATGACACTAACAATAATGATATTACTTTAGTAAAAGCTATCTTTTGGACAACTCTGCATGTGTCATTAGCAAAAGCTGTCTTACATTGGATAGTTGTTTCCATTTTTTATTTGAATTGGGAATACTGCAATCAATATATTCTATGATGGATATGTTGATCGATTCAATCACAAAACACTACATTCAGAGTATCTTTTTAAATTTCAGAATATTCCAGAATACACACACACACAGACACACAGACACACACACAGGCACACACCCCCTACCTCAATTGACCTATTGGCCTCCTAAGCAATAAATTACCTATAGATGACCTATGTTGTACATTAATATAATTGTGATAAACAATTAAATGGCATTAAATACTTGATCTTAGAAATAGTTATATGTTTAAGAAAAAAGAAAAAAACTTCTTATAATAATGAAGATTATGAAAACAAGAATAACATTTATGCCATAAATTATAGTTCACAAACACTTCTCATCTTTCAACTCTATTGATACATAGCCCTGTAAAGAAGAGATGAGGGGTATTAGCATTCTAATTTTAAAGATGTTAAACCTATGACTCGTACAGTTTAAGTTACTCACCCAAGGACACCACAATTAACAAAGGCCAGTGTCCAAACTTAAAATCAGAGATGTCTGTCTTCTAATACTATGATATTTCTAATAGGAAAATTATCTAATTTTTTAATAAGTAAATTATAGCAGAGGCTTTCTGGAAATAAAGAAATAAAAAATATGAACTTGTCCATATATGGTCATGATCCCAGCAGCTTAGTCTGCTTTTCCAGTAACTCTCTCAGAAAGCGATTTAAGGTCATTAAAATCAAAGAGATTATTCTGATTTAGGAGGTGGCTGGAAAAGCAATATACCAGCTGCCATCATGACTTTCCTGAACCACAAAATGGGCAAGTTACAAACAACATTTTGCTCAACTCTGTTCTTTTGCATTCTGCAGCTAATGAATAAATGGCACCTCCACCTGTGCGGTTACACAATGTAAAAACTGGGAATCATTCTCCATTTCTGCCGTGTCTTCTTCCCCCTCACTGTATCCATCACTGCTTCTGCTTCTTCCTCTTCCTCCTCCTCCTCCTCCTCCTCCTCCACTGAGCCCCCCAGTACATAGTTGTATATTCTAGTTATGAGTCCTTCTGGTTGTGCTATGTTGGACACCTCCCTAGCATGGCCTGATGAGCAGTGCCATGTCCTTGCCCAGGACCCGAACCGGCGAAACCCTGGGCCGCCAAAACAGAACACGTGAACTTAACCACTCTGCCACAGAGCCACCTTGTATCCATCTCTTAACCCATCTATATCTCCTAAATATGGTTCCTATCCAATCTCACCTTTTATCCATCTCTTAACCCACTTATATCTCCTAAATATGGTTCCTATCCAATCTCCCCTCCTCTACAGTTCCAACCCAGCTGTAGGAGACTGGTATCAAATGTCTTCCAGAATAAGAAGGGTGAGAGATGGAGGGAGAAGAGGGTGGAAATCACCATGATATTCTCCCATCATGTTTGAAATCCACTCCCCCATGCTCCAACAAGCTCTTCAGGCTTTGGAGTCCTCACTTTTTGCTTCAGCCTTCCACGGTCCTTACTCAGTCCTCTTAGCCTTGCTAACGTGCCCTAGAGAGAATGTCAACAGCAGCCTGGGGGGCCAATTGCTATCTTTCACATCTCACTGCCGATATAGCAACTTGTTAGTCCATGTTATGATATCTGTAATTTGCTGTAAAATACTTCACTAATGACACTGAGATAGTACACACCTGCCAATAAGTTAAAAAAAATCTTTAATTCTGGGGGCCATTGCCCTAACCCAGCATCTACATCAGAGGGACAGCAAACCTTATATCAAAAAGAATACATTCCAGCCATAGGTCTATAAATTCATCCTTCATCCGTAAGCATGGTGACTATCAGAAAAGGATTTCCATTCATCAATTTAATTGCTTGCTAATCAGCCTGGTGAATGTTAGAAATGGGCTCTTATTGCAGAAATTAAAGTTATTCAAGATATGGGGACTCACTAAATATATTTTAAAGACTTGTCTCACACGTTCGTGAAAATGTCATTATAAGAATGGAGTGAGTGAGACCTTAATCCTTTACCCATGGGGACAATGTTCAAGGCTAAATCAGCAGACTGTCCTGCTTTCCCCTGTTCATTCTGTAGGACTCTGGTTGCCTGATGCCAGCCGATGGAATAGCCCTGAATCTGAAACCCTGGTACTTACCTTGAGTGAACCCTCCATGCAGGCGGAGAGGGCCTTGAGTGTGTAAGACGGGTCACGTGGGCTGTTTTTTGTACTTACTTGTTAATGCATGTGTAACAAATAAATATCTGTTTGTGGCAGGATTTGATCTGAGACATGCTTTCATTATAGCTTAGAAACAGGTTGTGGTGTGAGTAGTTAACCTTAGTCACTGCTAAACTTCTTTGGCAGCTATCATTAACAAACAAAAAACCCCAAAAGTTGTGCATGAGCGCTTCTGTAGTTCACCTTGCCTCCATATGTGCTGATGGAGCCACTGGGTATTTATAATGATGATGCATAGTCATATTTCTTTCCAGGTACTCTAATTAGACTCAGAATTATCCGAATCACTTTTTGTTTCTTGAGAGTATAAAAAGACAACATATTCATTAACTAAAATTAGTGTTAACTTGATTTAGTAATAAAATTTTTTATTAATAACAAAATTTTTCTAATAACAAAACTCTACTTGCTCTATACTTTCATTGACAATGCCTCATTTGCCTATATTTTCTTTTAAGATATTTTTAAGATATTCCTTTTATCCTTACTTTTGATTATAACATTTCCACGGTGGTGCTAGTTCTTTTTACAGCCCTTCCTCTCCTCTTGTAGGGAAATAGCAGCTCAAACAAGTTTTTTTTAATAAGGGTTCAAAATGATTTCCTTCTTTTTAAATCTATTTTGTGAATATCGTTTATAGTGCTCTGTAATTTTTCTGTTAAATATATTTTATATCACAAGATGATTTTATGTAAAAATACAGGATAGGGACCAGCTCCGTGGCCGAGTAGTTAAGTTTGTGCACTCTGCTGAGGCGGTCCAGGGTTTGGATCCTGGGTGCGGACATGGCACGGCTTGTCAGGCCACGTTGAGGTGGCGTCGCACATCCCACAACTAGAAGGACCTGCAACTAAGATATACAACTGTGTACAGGGGGGTTTGGGGAGATAAAGCAGAAAAAAAAATACAGGATGTATATATAAATAAGAATATATACATATATTTGAAAAATATGTTCATTAATATATATACATACGGACGGAAATACATATACGCATACATAATACACATATATATTTTTAGATTTTTTTAAGTTAACCCATCTATTAGTGACTAGATATCACATATGATAAGAACCACATGAAAAGACAAGCAGGCTGATATATAAGGGACATTCATTGGCTATGACATAGTCAGTAAAGAACAAAACAATTTTATTCTAAGTGGATTTATATTTCAGTGAAGGAAAGAAGTAGTGGAAGCTTGATAGCACAGGACATTGTTAGAAAAGCCTGGAGAGTAAAGGGGGAAATGGTTTGCTCACTTTGACAGAGGATATGATCATCTCCAATTTCATTTCGTTTCTAGCATCTGCGTGATAGACCTGTGCTCTGTAAGAAATAAGTCTGAATTGTGAAACAAGCAGTTACAGAAGGTCTATAGACGAGGTATACAAAGAATTATGTCTTTAGAGGGTTGGTGATGGAAACTTGATCTGTGAACTTGCCTATTAATCATTTTGAGGATCCAAAGAACAGATAGACATAATGGCAGCTGTTCCCGTCTAATCACCTGGGTAATTTTGCATCTAGGTTAACCTGCTATTAATCCACAACGCGCTAAACATTTCACTCAAGCATTGCCCAGGTACTGGTTGGATCATTAGCTGAGTTCTTTATCTTATTCACACAGTTTTGTCTACTAAGCTTCTACGGCAGAAACTTTGAAATGGTTCTGAGTCAATGAGCTCAGCGCCTAGTGTTAACAAGAGAACGAAATCTAATCACAGTTCTCACTGTCTTTCTGGCCTGAAACCCTCAGGGGGCTGCCCTTTTAGTTTAGTGTTTCTTAAAGTCTCATCCTCTGTGAATTTGTGTATGAACCACCTGGGAGCTTATTAAACATAATCTTATTAAACATAAGATTCTTGGGCCTCATCCAAGGTCATTGGAATCAGAATATCTGGGGTGAGGACCACAAATCTGAGTTTTCAGTAAGTAACTTCTTTTAGTGATTCTCAATGAATGCTAAAATATTCGAAGCACAATTTTAGACGAGTATCTTCCAATAGGTCTAGAAGAGTTTTTTTCTATCTTAAAGACTGTAAATATCCTTCTATACCCTGTATCTTTCCAGAAGGCATGGCCAGAGCATACCTCTTTACAGTAGGGGATGCAAAGTCTTGCAAGTTTTTGACATGAGCCATTTTCTATCCTCACTTCTCTTTTCCTCCTCATAGGTTTCAACCCCTCTGGTTCTCCTTTCTTCGCCTCTCTTCTCCTCTGCTCTTCAATTCCTTCTCCATTTCTGATCTATTACCAGAGTCCTGTTCCTTTCATCTCATCTTCTCTCAGGAAGGAAAGATGTAGTATGTACATTTGGCTGCGTAGACTATGTACATTTTGATGGTCTAAATTTCCAGGAGGCTAGTGAAGAAGTCTGATCCGTGACGAAGAAAGTCCAGTGTCCCTTTGGTTTTTCCCTTGGCTTTTTCATATTTAAATGTTTTAATTGATTTCTGTAATTTCTTTAAAATGTGTAATGAAGGCCCTATCTTCTAAGAGTTCAGGACTGCCAGTGAACCCAGTGCCGCTGGATCTAATGTAGAAGGCAAGAGTGATGCCAGAATTCTAGCCTAAGAAATTGGTAAACAGAAATGATACATTCTGGTCATTTTAGAACATAGGACATCAGTTTGGGAGTTGAATGCCTTTCTCCAACCACACTGATAAGTTTTCCAGTTCAACGAAGTTGACTTTATGAAGTTGGAATGTTGGAATATGTATAACACATATCCTGTCTGTGTTGTTCTCACATGGGCAGCCACTGATTTTGTTCTGTGCTAACCTTCCAAAGTTTTAGCAGAATCCAATGCCTCATGTTGCCATAAAAAAACAAATCTACTCACCAAGTATTTAGTGAGAAATGTGTATTTTTACTGAAGATTTCTTTGAAAAAAACAGGAGGGCTTATGTTAAATGTTACATAGAAAAAAATCAATGTGAATTACCATTTGTCATTTCTGTTCTTTTCCAAACATTTACTTTGTCCTTCAGCCACCAAGTCTTCTCTGTGTACACTTTCAGAACAGCTCTCTATTTTCCTCTCTATTTTCCCTCTCCTATCTGCTGGGTCCTGGGTACCAGAACCAGGAGTCTTCCTTCCGAGTCTTTCTGTATTTTCACTCCATGTTATTTATTTTACGAGTAATTTAAATCTGTGGCAGTGGTTAAACACTCTAATCCCCAAATCCATTTTCCTTGATTCAAAAGCCAACCAACCCCTTTGCTAATGATGATTCACCCTCCTTAGAAGTCAATAGGAGGGCCGCCCGGAGGTGCAGCGGTTAAATGTGCACGTTCAACTTTGGTGGCTTGAGGTTTGCCGGTTCGGGTCCCAGGTGTGAACATAGCACCACATGACAAGCCATGCTGTGGTAGGTGGTAGGTGTCCCACATATAAAGTAGAGGAAGATGGGCAGGGATGTTAGCTCAGGGCCAGTCTTCCTCAGCAAAAATAGGAGGATTGGCAGCAGATGTTAGCTCAGGGCTAATCTTCCTCAAAAAAAAAAAAAAAAAAAAAAGAAATCAATAGGAGACTGCTGATACATCCCTTTTCTTTCTTGTCAAAAATATAACATTATACATATATATAAATTATCTAGTTATCTGATGCCATATAAAGTCCTTAAACTCTCTGAGCCTCAGGAATAATAACAGCACTTATTTTAAAAGGGAATCAGAGGAGTTAATATATGCTTATATACAGGGTTCAGAATAGTGCCTGGATCATATTAAGGACTCTGCAAGTGTGAGCTGTTATTACTTTTATTTATCATATATACGATATCTTTGGAGTCTACTAAAGGACTTTTTAAAATAAAAGTCTCAAAAAAGAAAAACAAAACATGTGACTTAGCTTAAAATCCAGCTCAGATCACAACTTAATAAAACGTATTTAAAGAGAACTATGGTGTTTTTTTTCCTCTTTAGTAGATTTGGCAAGACTCAAGGGTAGCACTCTGACCTTGCTTTGCACCCCAAGCAAAAGTCTTATCCCATCAGAATCCCTGCCTTCTTTCTGGTTGCATTAGAGGTAAAGATCAGATGATCTACTCTTTCACTTGCTAAGTGTCAAAATTTACATAGGAACATGAATAGTGAGCTGTCATTGCCTTGCTCTAGGCGTCTTGCCAGGTTGTGAAGTTGAATATTCAGTTGAGTTTGTATCTCATCATTACAGCTATGGCCTTCCAGGGGGAAGCAAAAGGGCCAGACAGCAATGAATTAATGAAGCTCTGTGGGAAGTCTAAATAGAGACAAAAGTTTTCATCTATATTTGTTTAAGAATATTGAAGTAGAGCCCGCTTTCCAAATGCCATGTCTAATTTAAGAGCAGGCCTGCAGTGGTAATAGCCCAATATCACCATGTCTCCACTGCCTGCTAAAGCTGATACCAGGAGACGTCATGCTGTGGAAACAATTATATCAACATAATTGGAAAATACTTTTTTGGTGCAGTTCTGCCTTAATTAAAGCTCATTTTACATCTCGGGGAAGGAAGTGTTTTCTCAAAACTTTGGGGTATATTCAAATTGCCTTCAAAAAATAAAGCCTGGATGAAATACACAAAGGAAGGGCAGTGTAGATCAGCAATACAGAGAATTGAATGGAGATTTTTACATCAAATGATCCAGGTTTGAATTCCAGCCCTGCCACTTACTGGCTACATGACCTTGGACAGGTGACATCACATATGTAAGGCCTAGATTTTTTCCTCTGAAAATGTACATAAATGTGTACTCCTGAGTATTGTTGTGAGAAATAACTTGGTTATGAAAATAACTTGAGAATATAGGGGTGGAAGGTAAGATCCTGCATAAATATGGTGGTAGCTAAGCCGCTCTGCATGAGCAAATGAGAGAAAATTGATTTATGCTCCTGGGAGTTTCTGGATCTCAAGTGGGTTCATAGATCTGAGGCTGTGGCTGACTGGTCTTGTAAGACTTCTAAGTCATTAAATAACAAGAACATCAAATATGCGATTATGGTGTTGATGTAATTGCTTCCATGATTCCAGAAGTCTCTATGATATCTACCATTCATATTGCTGATTATGTGAGTGTTTTATTGTTGGTGGTGGTAGTAGCGGAAACTGAGGAAAGAGGAGACTTAGCTGACTTTTATCTCTGGTTCAACATGGTAGAGAGAAAGGGCACAGCTGGAAACAGGAGCTTGGCCACAGAAGTGACAGAGAGAACATAAGCCCACTAGAAATATCACAAATACCTCTGAGAGATCAGGTTTACTATTTGGTGTAGAAGGATTTGAGATGAAGATCATTTGGCTTGGGAGGCTCATCTGATGTCAGGGTTACAGAGATGCAGCAATGCCCAGACTGGCATACATGTGTACTCAATATCTTTTGTTATAATTGCTAAAGCAACGAGCATAGCTCGAAACAATAATATTACATTTAGACTAAATATTTTACCCTTTGCAATGTCATTTCACTTTCATAATCTCCTTGTCTCATGGATCAGGTTGCTTCCTCCCTACCCCCATGTTTTTTCCTGGAATATTACTCATCACAATCTGTTCAAGTTTGGTTACACATTTGTTCTAGGGGAGATTATCTAGGAATGAGGTTATGTTCCTCTTGTCTAACTCTGTGTTCCTGAAGCCCAGTAAAGTGCCTGGCAATCAGCTGGCAATCAACACACATTTGTTGAATGAATCAATGGGTTTGATTCTCACGGTAATAGATAGGAGGGGTATTATTTCCTTTTGCTTAGGTGCAAACTGAAGATCAGAGCCATGTGCCCAAAGTTACAGAAGTAGTAAGAGATGGAGTCCTAAGTTAGATGTAGGCCTTCTCCAAGTTTAGAATTCTCATTATTCTCCCTTTCACCACCAGCTTTTCCAATCAGATAAAGCAAAAAGTAACAGAATTTAACATTTCTGAGATAAGTAGCTTCATTTTATAGAAAATTAGACCATTCCCTCTTCCTAATGTTATCACTCTAAAAAGAGATTGAACTTCTAATTACAAATTTTATACAATTGTATCCCTTAGAGCTGGATTTAGCTTTCATTCCTCAAAATGAAATGGCATAACTTTTCATTTGTCTTGCTATTTCTAGTCTAGAAGAAATGAATGTCTTTGTGTTTGATGTAATGAATTCATGACCTTGAGACATAGTCTAGGATATGGAAATCCTGTCCCTATATCCTTACTCCTGCCTTTAAGTCTTAAAGAAGCATTTTGGCCATAGAAAGCAGATGGAGAGGGGCCGTGTCAGGGCTCTTAAGAGCACAACACTAACTAACCAAGTTCATGGAGACCCGTGGTTCACTTTTCTCTTTATATCAAACTCTGCTCTAATCTCAGATGATTGCTTGAATGTCAGTTCTCAGCTTCCCCCTTTCACAGATTTGTCATTTCCTTGCTATTCGCTAAGTGTATGATTTTGACCATTAACCTTTATTCACATATTATACCTTGGTAACTGTGTCAGTTTCAGTAGCTAAAAATGGCAGAAAACAGGACATAGTGGTTTAAAAATACATAGGTTTGCTTATTTCACATAACAAGAAGTCCAGGGGGAGCCCTCAAGAGCTGAGACAGCTGGAGTCATTGATCCTCTTCTTTGATCCTCTTGATCCTCTTCTTTCTATCTTTCTTCCTCAAGCCAGTAGGTTTCCCTACATTGTTTCAAGATGGCGGCTATCATTTCAGACATCTAGTGTGAATTTCATAGGGAACTCTTGCCTTTTTCTTCATGGAGATCCTAATCTATATCTTTTTGATCAGGTCTATGTCAAATGGCTAACACTAGCTGGAAGGTGGCTAGTGAAAAAAGCTTTGTGGGTAAGACTGGATTAGAAAGGCAGCATGTTGACCTAAATGACCTTCTCACACTTCACCTCAAAATTCTGACTTTTCTCTTTTCCCCTCAGTGCTACTATCACAGATCTCTAAGGGGTAAGAGCTGGGATAAGTAACTCTAATGTACCAAATTTCTGTAGTAAAACTTTAAGAGTATCCCAGAATCCCAGAATCTCAGGTTGACTAGGACTTCAAAGGATATCTGGACCAATCTCATATTCAAAGCTGATTTTCGTGAACATGAATTTGCTCAGCCTGCCTTAGAAAATCTTCAGCAATTTCCGTGAACCAGCAGCTAGCTGAGGCTGCCATCAGTAGAATGTGGCCTTTGATTTGCTTTAGCTCTCCCTGATGGGGCCGCCTACCAAGTAAAGTGTCTCTCTGGTCATCTTTCCCCTGGGCTCAGATGGGAGGACTAAGTGCACGACAGAATCCACAATAGCTTACTTATCTGGAGTTCGTTCTCCCATATAGCTGCTGCTGGCTGTGCTAGAATGCTAACAGACAGCTAGAATATTCTGAGGGTGAAATTAGTCGTTACAACAAGTAATGCTGCCAGGGAGATTGGCAACAAGTCTTTTCCTAGAACATTAGCCATTCTTTGAAGGTGACTGGTTGTGTAGGCTAAATTGTCAGTTCATTTTGCCGGATTAAAAAGGAAAGAATGCTAGAAATAAGGACTGGGATTCTGAAGGTGGCATCCCCCAGGTATGACTGGATAAAGGAAGCTGTGTGCATGTTGACAGGCTTAAATTAGCTCAGCTAGGTGGAAACGTTTAAATATTTTATTGGCAGCCTGACTTTTTATAAATATATAAAAGCTGCTGATCTGGCCTTTAAGAGTCAGGGAAGTAAGAATAAAAGAAGATCTTTTATTTTTGAGTAATTCATATTTTTTTGAGATGGTACGTAAAATGAACATTCTCGCAAATTTCATTTTTGAAAAACAAAACAAATGATCCCAAGAGATCTCTAAACTCATCCACCACATTGTTGTGGAGCAATTACATCAAAATACGCACAATGCCATTGTCAAACTGCTCTGGGAATTGAGATAACTGAGAACAACTCTTTCTATGCCATTTTTTAGCCATTGTTCTGAGGTATTTTAGATAATGTGGAAAGCACAAAATTAAAAAAAAAATCTTTTACACCTAGAAAGAAGAATTTTGTGCTAGATTGTCTCTAATATAATGTGATTTATTTGATATGACTATTGTTACATTAGGTTTCATTTTAAAATCTTTAAAGTATATATGTTTCCCTATTTCCTCTGAGCGATATCAAAAGAATTAGAAGAGCTTGCTCAACAATTCACAAAGATTTGATTGACGACATAGAGACATTTAATAAACCATTTAGCTCATATTGGGTTTTGCCCAATTCCAAATAAAGAATAATTTTATCTTTGGGGGTTAGCTAGTCCAAGTTATCTCTGTATATCTAGATATGTAATATTTCATTGTCAGCTTAACTTTTTATGTGTACCTAAGAAGTTACTGATCAGGCCTTTAATAGTCAGGAAATAAAAGAGGCTAATTCGAGCCTTTCCATACACACAGCCTCCTATATTCAGCCGCATCATAGGGGAACCGCCTTCAGAATTTCTCAGGTCTTATTTCTAACTTTATTCCATTTTTAATCCACCAGAATGCACTGACACTTTAGCCTATGTATGCATAGACAGCTAGCTAGCTAGCTAGCTAGATATATGGACAGATGGATAGTTAGATGGATGGATGGATGTAGACAGCTGCAGTTGCTCAAAAGAGCAACTCAAGCTTAACTTCTGTATCCTTATATATAGGTTTTGGAAAAGACTTTTTACATTCCAAAGAGTACTTCAGTAGAAAGCAAGAACTTTCCTTTCTAGAGAACTTCAGTAGTTTCTAAATTAAAATGACTTCTTGAACAAGAGACAAACTTTTCTTCTTTTTGAGTTTATAATCATTTATGAGTTATGAGAAAGTATTATTTTGGCAATATCTTCTGTAACCAGGACTATGGTATTACTTAGATCTTTGGATTTGATTTCCATTTGATTTAGTGAAGTAAAACATTTACCTGAAGCAGGATTATGAGAAGCTTTATCAAATGTAGACCAAAGCCTCATAAAAGATGGTTCATAATATTTCAGTGACAAATTCTAGACGTCCCCTGGCCTCAAATCCCCCGGTAATCTCTTTTATCTCACTATTATTGATCTAATCTGTTGCACTCTTTCTATAACACTCTAAAATTATCTTGTTTTTACAACACCCCTTTGAGATTAATCAATGACCCATACACTCATTTCTATCTTTGAAGGGGAGAGATGAACCCAAAACCGTTACAGATATTCCAAGTATCAGAGAACAAATAACACAGGAGACTAATACTCAAGAATTCCACTGATGGCTGTACTAGTGTTTTGTTGGATCTTAAGGCCTGTTATCAAGGAAGAGAGAAAAGCTGCCCTATCTCATGATTTATATATAGTTTTTGATTGTTTGTTTTTTCTTTTCATATTATCTCTTGATTCTTCTATTTATCCTTGTGTATGCAAAATAGCTTCATAAGTTTTCTAGTTTACATTTTAGTTTTATGCTACTATTCACTTTCGTTACAGATAAACCATAAAATCCAAATGCAGTGACAATGTCAATGATTTTGCTTTTGTATCACTGTATTCACCAGTAGTAAAGCTATATATATATGTGTATGCAGTAAATTAAAAGATAGGACCAAACTGGGTTGTATCTGTGAGTCATCAAACTCAGTGGTCTGTTGACAGAGGTACTTCATTGCATTGTGGGAGAACATGACTGAAGGAGAGGGAGAAGGAATTCATTCATTCATTCACATAAGTAAATACCTGCTCTGTGATATACAAAATTCTGAAATTGGACTACAGAGATGACTAAATACTGTGTTTGTCCTGAAAAAAACTCATTGAATATTTGGAAGAGTTAGATGGACAAGTTAGAGCCCACTGAAGGTAAACTTCTCCTGCTTCATGGTTCTAACCTATGTTTTTGACAACAAGTTGAGAGTTAATAATGATGGTATCAGGAAGGGAGGACTGGACCAGAAACTTAATCTATTCAAATTGAGTGCAGTGAGAAGAGTTTAATATGTGGACTATTGGCAAAGATACGGGCAGGGTGTAAGGGCTACACAAAGGATAATATAGTGCTTAGGCTTGAGGGTCTGGGGAGGGGGCTGTTACTGGATCCTGAAGAAAACTGCATAGGAAGAACCTCCAGATGGGAGCTAGGACCTTTGGTTGATAGACCAGGGATGCAGCCAGCCTAAGATGACCCTGTAGACAGAGACATGGGGGCATAACTGTCTGCTGCCCTCTCTTTACTCCCTCCAACACCCTGCTGATACTTCATGTTTTTCAAATGCATCTCGAAGCAGGGCCCTACAGGTCAGCTTTTAGGGACATCGAGAAGGTTGAAGAGGGTGGAGGGTAGATTAGAAAACACTGCACAAGGATCAAATGCACAGACTCTAAAGCCTGACTGATGGGGTCCAAATACCAGCTTTGGCCCTTACTAGCTATGACTTTAGGCAAGTTATTTGAGCTTTGGTTCCATCTATTCACTTATCTTTATAATAGAGAATAATATTGGTCCTTCACAATTGAGTTTCTTATAATAAACTTTGAATTTGTCAACAGTTTTAGATTTACAGAAAGAATGAGAAGATAGTACCGAGAGTTCCCATAGGCCCTGCTATTGTTCCAGCTCCCGCTATTACTAATGTCTTACATGACTGTGGTATATTTGTCATATTTAATGAATCAATATGGGTACATTATTATCAAATGAGGTCTATACTTTAATCAGATTTCTGTAGTTTGTATCTATGTCTTTTTGTGTTCTTGGATGTTATCCAGGATACACATTACATTTAGTCTCCATGACTCTTTAGTCTCCTTTTGGCTGTGCCTGACAGTGTCTCAGTGTTTCCTGATTTTTGATGGCCTTGACAGTTTTGAGGAGTACTGGTTGGGTCTTGGTGAGGATTATAGGTCAAAATGGACCTTGATTGAGATTTTAAAAAATCGAGATATAATTGACATACTATAAAATTTACACTTTTAAGTAGTACTATTTAGTGGATTTAGTATACAAACCAAGTTGTGCGACCATTACTCCTATTTAATTCCAGAATATTTTCATCACCCCAAAATAAAACCCCATAGCCATTTCCTCCTCCACCGAGCTCCCAGGAACCACTAAAATACTTTATATCGCTGTGGATTTGTCTGTTCTAGACAATGGATATATAGAGAATCATATAATATGTGGTCTTTTATGTCTGGTTTCTTTCATTTAGTATAATGGTTTCAAGATCCATCTGTGTTGTAGCTTGTATCAGTATTTCATTACTTTTTGTGAATGAATAATATTCAATGGTACAGATATGTTGTATTTTATTTTTCCATTCATCAATTGATGGACATTTGGGTTGTTTCCTCTTTTTGCCTTCTACAAATAATGCTACGAGTACAAGTTTCTGTGTGAACATATGTTTCAGTCTCTTGAATATGTGCCTAGGAATAGAATTGTTGGATCATATGGTAACTCTACTCTTAACTCTTTGAGGAACTACCAATAGTATACTACAGTGGATGCTTCATTTTGATATCCTACCAGCAATGTATAGGGTCCCGATTTATCCACATCCTTGTCCACACTTGGTATTGTCTGTCTTTTTCAACTTGGCCATCCTAGTGGGTGTGAAGTGGTGCTTTATTGTGGTTTTAATTTACCTTTTCTGGATGGCTAATGATGCTGAGTATCTTTTCATGTCCTAATTGGCCATTTACATATCTCCTTTTGACAAATGGCTATTCAAATTCTTTGCTCATTTTTTAATTGGATTATTTTGAGTAGTAAGAATTCCTTTTTTGGGGTGGGTGGGTGAGGAAGATTGGCCCTAAGCTAATATCTGTTGTCAATCTTCCCCTTTTATTTTTCTCCCCAAAGCCTCAGTAGGTAGTTGTGTATCATAGTTGTAAGTCCTTCTAGTTCTTCTGTGTGGGACGCCACCACAGCATGACTTGATGAGTGGTGTGTAGGTCCACACTCAGAATGTGAACCAGTGAACCCCAGTCCGCCGAAGCAGAGCATGTGAACTTAACCACTATGCCATGGGGCCAGCCCCAACAGTTCTTAATATATTCTGGATACTAGACCATTATCAGATATACTGCATCTGAAAAATATTTTCTTACATCCCATTTGTCTTTTCACTTTCTTGATAGTATCCTTTGAATCCCAAAATTTCTAATTTTGGTGAAGTCCAACTTATCTATTTTTTCTTTGGTTGCATGTGCTATAAGTGTCATATCTGAAAAAACATTGCCTAATCCATGGTCACAAAGATTTACATCTATGTTGTCTTCTAAGAAGTTAATAGTTTTAGCACTTATATTTAGGCTGTTGGTCCATTTAGAGTTAATTTTTGCATATGCTGTGAGGTTAGGGTCCAGTTTCATCTTTTGCATGTGGATATTCAGTTATTCTAGCACTATTTGTTGAAAAAGACTGAAATGGGATTTGTCTGTGTTTTCCTCCTGATTTGACTGGGTTTATGGGTTTGGGAAAGAAGGCCACAGAGGTAAAGTTCCATTCTTATTACATCATACAATCACCAAACTTACCACTCTTGAAGTTAACCGTGAGCAGCTGGACTAGGCAGTGTTTGGCAGGGTTCTCCACCATTAAGTTAACTTGCCTGTTCCCATCTCTACCACACTTTCTATACTGTACTCTCTACAAGGAAGTAATTACGCATAGCCCACATTTAAGGAGTGGGGACTTATGCTCTACCTCCTTGAGCATGGAGTATCTACATAAATTATCTGGAATTGTTCTGCACAGGAAATTTATCTATTCTCTCTTGAGAATTCACTTATTTCAATGTGCACTCATAGATACTTATTTAATACTTTTGCTTATAAGCCAATCATGTATTATTTTGTTGTTCAAATTGTTGCATTTTTGACCACTGTGCTCTTTTGGTTGTCTCCTTTGACATACCCATATCATTACATTCTCTTTTGAGTACTGCCTTACTGGCACTTCAAGATGTTCCAGGCTCGTCTTGTATATTTTATGCTCCGGTCCTAGCACCAGCCATTTCTCTAAGGAGCACAAATTCCCTTTATTGGCAAATAGAACTAGAAACCAATATCTGGGTCCTGGGTTGTTCATTGCTACTAGGGGGTCATTGCTTCCAGGCTCTCTCAGCTGACACAGTAAGGGAGTATATGTGTGCACACTAACCTGTGTGTGTGTATATGTATATATCTATAAATATTATTGTATGTAACTTTTTTAATAAATTAAGTTAAGTAGGAGTTCATACTGGTATCTCCAATTCTAATTCACTATCACATGCATCTTTTTTGCCTTCTTCCCTTGTTTATCTGTAACCTACCGCTATGACAGAGAGAAACCTAGCTCTCATGAATGTCTTTTAACACTTCATACAGGACAGGTTTGCTGGCAATAAAATCCTTCAGTATTGTCTTTGTCTTTATTTCTTCTTTACTTTTCAATGATAATTTTACTGGATACAGAATTCTAGGTTGGTGGGGTTTTTTCCCCAATGTTTTAAATATTTCACTTCACTCTCTTCTTGCTTGCATGATTTCCCTGATAACTTCACTTTAATTCTAATCCTTGTTTCCCTACAGGTAAGATTTTCTCTTTTTTTTTTGGTCTGGATAGTTTCAAGATATTCTTTTTCTCTTTGGTTTTCTGTAATTTGAATGTGATATACTAAGAAGTGATGTTTGTTGATATTTATTCTGCTTGGTCTCTGATTTTCCTGGATCTGTATTTTAGTATCTGTAATCCAATTTTGGATAGTTCCTGATCATTATTACTTCAAATCTGTTTTCAATGCATTTCCTTTGTTTTCCATCCAATAATATGTATGTTGCACCTTTTGAAATTATACCACAATTCTTGAATAGTCTCTTCTAATTTTTTCATTCCTTTTCACTTTGCATATATTTTGGAAATTTTCTAATGGCCTATTTTCAATCTCACTTATTTTTCCTCAATCATGTGGAGCCTACTAATGAGCCATCAAAGGCATTCATCCTTTTCTGTTACAGTGATTTTTATTTCTAGTATTTATTTTTGATGCTTTCTACTTTAGATATATTCTGCTTGGTTCACTGAAACTTCAGTTGCCTTTCCATGAGACTATAAATCTGAATGAAAGGGTACAATTAAGTCAGTCAAGTGGGCATATTTCAAATATCTACGTTTTTGGAAATGATCATATTGTACATTCAGACAATTGAGTTGTTCTTTTGTTAAAAAAATTCATTTTCTTTGGTCCTTCTAAGTATGTTCTTATGCATGACCTAGTGGGAAGCAGAATTTAATTTTGGTTGCATATTCAAGTGAGGTTGCCAAGACAAGTATAGAACCACAACATACACTCAAGTCTAGATCCTGGAGTCAGGAGAAGATCAGGGGCTAAATCAGGGCCAAGTACATTATGATAATTACTCACATTTGGATGAAGTAAACTGGGGAGCCAGAATCTTTGAGTTATTTCCCAGGACCAAGGCAACTAGATGTAACATGAACACCAAATGATGGAATAAGACTGCAGCAAAACGTGAGCAAAAGAAATTCCTATGAGCAGACTTCGTTCTCTTTCCTTTGTGAAGGTTAAGAACTCCATCCCTGTTGGTTCATCTCCATATAGATTAAAGGCACAGTATGATAAGACTAGTATCTGGTGACTGGTGAAGAGTCGGCAAAACTTACTTAAATCCTTTCTTGCAAAAGGCCAATCATAAAGAAACAAATGAACCCAGACATATAATCCATATGAGCAATCATAAATGCAGGTATGCCATGTTACAATAATTTTCAACAAATACTCTAGTTCAATATGATTCATTATACTCACCAAATGCTGTTGAGTAAGATATATAAGCATTTTGCTCACCCTCCCACCAAATTCATACTTTCAGCTCAGCGTGCACTGTTTTTGTAATGAAAGTTCCTCAAAACATTTCCTTTTGAAAAGGTTAGCTTCAACATGACACATTAGGAAAACTGCAAAAACAAGTTTCACCTGCAGTATTTTATTTTCAACACAAACCATAAACTATCACTCTTTTCTAATATGTTGAATTGAAGAAAGAAGAAAAGTATTCAAATACTAAACCTCTAAAATATTCTTGTTTTCTTTGAAATAGCAAGAGGAAAACACTTTCTAGCAACCAGTTGAAACAATAACACGACAGGGACAATCATTATAGGGTAAAATTCTTTGTAAAAACTGACACTATACACTAGGCCTAGGTGTCTTCATGCAGTGACTCAAGAGCTCCTTGGTACCATTTTTTTAAAAAGCAACAACGAAACTCTGAATCTGACAGACTCCATTTCTTTCTCAAACATTCAACTCCGTAACAAGGTAGAGCTGACTCTATGCATCCATTTAATTCCTGTCAAAGGTATCACAAGCAATTTGCTTTCTAATGAAAATAGCAAAAGGACCGTGTCTCATTTTGCAGCAAATTTTTATAGAAGACACAAGGGACTGGAAGACTGGCAACTTATTTTCTGATGGTAGGATTGGCTTGTTGAAAAAAATTATAGAAAGCTCAGATTGGAGGGTGGGTGCAACTAACTGAACCCTTGAGAAGAAATACAAGTCCTTTTTATCCTTGTATTCCCAGTCCTAGCGCAGGGCATTGTTCTCAATTATTGTTTGTGCAATGAATAAGTGAATGCATGACCATACTAGGAAAATCCCCACAAGGATGCTTACTGTAACACTTGTAGTAATCCTCAAGTTTTTTTCTTTTAATACAATTGTAAGATCAATGAGGTCAGAGCTTCAAGATACACTTCTCATTTCAACATGTCAAATGAGGTGGCACCGATGGAAAAGTCATTCTTTCATTGTATAAATATGTATTGAGCATACACTATGTTCCAGAAGATGTGCTAGGCTTGTAAGACATGTTCAAGAATACTGTACATATTTCCCTTCCCTCAGAGAGCTTCAGAATAATGGAAGAGATAGGCGTTAATCAAATAATCTCTTAAATGTATAGTTACTACTTGTGATTAGTGCTGTGAAAGAAAAGCATAGGGGACTAGGGGAGTGGGGACTCTCATCTGGTTGGGGTAGTGGTAAAGATGCCATCCCTGAGAACATGGTGCTTGAGCTAAGATATAAAGATTGAAAAGGAGTTGAATATGATAGGGACTAGAAGGGTGGCTGTTGGGTAGTAAGGAAGAAGAAGATACCAAAGCACTGAGGTGGGTGGGAGAGTTGTTATGACTTAGCAGAAGTGCTTTGTAAAGCTATGTACAGACTGAGCATGCCAAATGGAACTAAGTATACCTGCCTAAGAGTGGGTCAGCCTCAGTATGCCCAGACCTCACTTGATTGTCTGAGGCAATGAGACAACCCCCAGCCAAACCAGAGCCCACATCATAGTATCATCCCACACAGAGCAACCACTATTTGGATCCAACCCAGACAGAAGTGCAGCTTCCTACACTGAGGATTTCTAAAGTCCTAGTTCTAGCACTCGCCTTTCTTCAGAACTCATGTGTGCAATACATGGGTCGCTCTGATGGAATCTCTCCCTTTTTCAATGTGGAGTCTTGTTTTTCTCACAGATTTGCTCCATTTTGTCTATTAGATACCTTAGGAATGGCTCTACTAGATACCCTTTTACCTGGTCTGGGGGGACTCCCACCAAACATGCAAATCCAACCTTGCCATTTCCCTGCTCAAGCTTCAATCGTTTCCTATGACCTAAAAACCTCAGATTCCTAGTTGAGCATTTGAACTCCTAATGATTTGCCCCCAGCCTAACTCTTCAGCCTCACGTCTGCCCCTTGCTCTATGCAATTTCTAGTCATATGACCAAAAATTGCTTTGGAGTCCATAAAAATATAGTGATCTCCTCTTCTGGTATGTAAGTGACATTCTTCCTGATTAAATTAGTTTTCTCACTTTGCTTCCATGCCTGCTTAATTTCACATTTGTGTCTGGATTCAACTTTGGTTGGATCTCCTCCAGAAAAATTTCCCTGATGGCCACGTAGGAGGATGTAAAGAGAGGGGTTAAAAACATGGGCTTTCGATGCAGATAGTTATGATAGTGAATCCTGGATGTTCCACCTACAAGCTGTGGAAATAAGATATTTCTCTCTCAAATCATTATGATTGATTTTGGTTAGAATGATTTGATACATTCTTCAGTGAAAACTCAAGAAATGTTGCATAAGAAGCACTTAGCAGGGAATCTAGGATATAATGAACATTTCATAGTTGGCTCTGATAATTATTGCTATTGTCATTTGTTATTGTTGTTATTTAGATGATCACTCTACGTGCTCTGACATGACGTCTCTCATGACATTAAACACAGGAGATTGAAAATATGTTTGCATACCCATGTTTGCCTTTAAACTGCAAGCTCTTTAGGGCACATACACTGGTGCCCAGCAGGCTGAAATATAGACATAGCCTGTGTCTGTTCAGTCTTCTCTATTCTCTAAGCAGTAAATGAACTTTTTTTTCTTTCTGACTAAATATTTGTATTCAGATAATGCTCATAACTTCCCAACTCATTAGCTGTGTAGGTGTTAGAAATTCTTCATTAGTGCCAAGGAAGTAAAGCCAAATTGCAAAGCAATTAGCCAATTGTAATTGCTTATTTTTTCCTTTTGCCTCATTTTAGATAAAGGCAAATTTCTCCAGTTGTCTTTGAAGTTTTTTTTTTAAATTCACAGATTCTATTTTGGGTATAAATAGAAAAATTACATCTTTTCAATTTTTTAAAATACACTGAATTCAATAAAATTATAATGTGTGCTTATCTATGAATTCTGGAACAGATAAAAGAGCTTAGGGTAAACTCTACGGCTAGTCTACAATGTTAAAAATTGTAGGGTTTTTTACTACAATTTTCAATCTTTTATAAGCTTTTCACAAGATTTGTTAAACATCGATTTTATGACATAGGAAACTCAGGAGAACAAAAAGTCATGTACTGATAAAGTTTTAACCATAGAATTCAAGAATGTAGACTCAGAAATTAAAAGGTAAGCCTTTGATATTTTCTTAACAAAATTTCCAATATACATTACTATATAGTAGTAGAAGAACAAGAATGCCAATTCTGATCCATATTAGAATATAAGCTGGGGGCTGGCCCCATGATGGAGTGGTTGAGTTTGGTGCACTCCACTTTGGCAGCCCGGGTTTGTGGGTTTGGATCCCGGGCATGGACCAATACCACTTGTCAGCTATGCTGTGGTGATGACCTGCATATAGAGTGGAGGAAGATTGGCACAGATGTTAGCTTGGGGCTAATCTTCCTCAAGCAAAAGAAAAACAATGTGGAAGATTGGTAACAGATGTTAGCTTAGGGCTAATCTTCCTCAGCCAAAAAAAGAAAAAAATGTATATATATATATATATATATATATTTTGCTGAGAATTATATACATATATAAGCTTTCTATTTTCTTTTCTTAGCTGGATTAGAAGTAGTTCATTCAGCCCCTTTTTTGGTAGGATTAGAGAATGAGTGGTTGCGAGAGGAAGTTGTCTTCCCAGAAGCAGAATATCTCTCTTCTATATGGGTAAGTATCAACTACACAGTTATTCAGCCTTCATTGCGCTTTAGGAGAGGGGAAAACCTTTTTTTACATTTTTTCTGTTGTTCATTATTTGGTTTTAATGGATTACTTTCCAGGTTACTCATTGACTTTCAAGTGTTATTATTCCAGGAAAGAGAATGATACATTTTTGAGGCAGGAAACAAAAAGCTATGAGCTGGAAAGAGGCAGAGTCTGAAAAATACGGGAGAAGGAAGGGGCACCTGAATATCAGGGTTCCTCTAACAGGAGCGTGGTCTCAGAGAAAGGGCACTTTGTAAAAGAACCTGGAAAGGGAGGGGAAAAAATCAAATGCAAAAAGCACTGTTTTATTGCTGAAAAACTTTGTTGAATAACAATCCTTCAGGGGCCGGCCCTGCCCAGTGGTTAAATTCTCCAGTTTGGATCCCGGGTGCGGACATGCCACCGCGTGGCAAGCCATGCTGTGGTAAGCGTCTCACATATAAAGTAGAGGAAGATGGGCATGGATGTTAGCTCAGGACCAGTCTTCCTCAGCAAAAAGAGGAGGATTGGTGACAGATGTTAGCTGAGGGCTAATCTTCCTCAAAAAAAAAAATTGTGCCAACTTCACTAAGAGCCCTCATCAGCCTGTCTTCTAGCCAACAACAGGCCAATGCCGTGAGAATTTTCTCTGTGAGCCAGCTACTGTAAGTGATGCTCCTCTGGAGTTCGTGCTTGAGAAACTGCAAAATCAACTGGACCCCTGCTCACCTAGAAGGATACAAGAAAGGAGATCCTGCCCCTTGTACTTGGGGGTTAAATCATGATTATCCCCAAGCTCTTACAGCTGAGACAGTTAGGAATGAATATTCCTGATGTACACCTGCTTAGTCACAGATCATGAGTATGGAAATTCATGTATTTTGTACCACTAACTATTCACAAAGGATTGTCACAATAGCTCATGTAACACATACAAGAAGGCTGCATTATGAGGGAGATATTCTATAATTTTTCTTACATGATATGAGCATCGATTGGATTGTATATTAAAGGAAAAAAATAAATATCTCAGCAATTTTAAGAGATTGAAGTGCTTACAGGGAAAATTTGAGAGAAGGGCCTAAATAGCCGAGTTTGAACAGATTCATATATTTCACATGCAGCTGATTCTCTCAAGTAGAAGTGGACCGAGTTATAACAGAGACAAATATTTCAAAGAGAATCTTATGACAATAGAATACGAGTTTCTGATTTCTGACCTAAATCTTCACCGTCCAGTCCTGGAGAGTATTTATTGTAATCTTTTTTCAGGGCAATGCACTGAACTCTCCACTTCTCTCCCTGAGGAATTTTCCTCTCTTTTCAAATTTGAGAAGCCAAAGTGCCGTAACAATTGAGAAACTATTCAGAGGAAGAATGTCAGCTTTTGACAAGTTAGCTTTTCTCTCACTTGAAGGGACCAGAGGAAATCAGCAGATGAAAGGAAAATTGATGAAGCTTTTGGCACAAAAAGTCCTATCAAGGTATGTTGCCTCTTGTGGATCACTTATTTTCTCCCTGCTGTACCTACTACCCCAATTTGTTGACCGTACAGCTCCCCTTTGATAACAATTCTTGGAGGCCTGCTAGATGACCTAGTACTCTTGGGCTGGCTGTGTGGGACTCAAAGTCATCTTGGTACTGCAAGTAATTGGACACTTCATTTCTATGGAAAAATTAATTTTCTCCCTATTGAACTACAGGTTAACTGAATTGAGCTAACAAATGTTTCATTTTAATAAAGTATAGGGAACAATCAAACTTTAATAGATTTTTCCAATTACAAAAAATTTTCTTACCAGAATGCCCACTTCTAATGTTTTACTTAATGCGGGTTTATGTAACCCTGTTTGCAGAAGTGAAGTTAAATGTGGATCACGGAAAATATTACTAAAAATGATGCACAAGCTTATTTAAGATGGCAGACTGAGCACAGGGTTTTATTGCCTTTTCTCCCCAAACTTCCTTTGGGATTATAGGAAGTTATAAAACAAATAAGAAGACTAACTGCAGGGAAACAAGAAACCAGTGGACCAGAATATTTGAGGAAATCTGGAAAATTTCAAGCAGATGGGTTGATATTAATAGAGAGATTCACAATTCAAAACACAAGAGGTAAGAATCTTTACTGAGGGAACCCTGGAGGTATTGAAATCTGAGCTAATTGCACAAAGGACAGGTGGGACACAGGGCAATTATTAGTGTAATTAATTAAAGAAGTCCATCAGGAATAAGTGGGGCAGCTAGGATTCCACCCTTCTATTACCTCCCTCTTCCCTTCTAATACGAAATGGCAGATTTTTAGTCCCCAGGTAAAAATATCTGAACTGCTCTCTGTAGAAAGGATTGGGAGCCATAGAGATAGACTCAACAAATTTCAAAAGAATGAAATTATTCAGAGTTTGTTCTCTAACCACAAAGGGATTAAGCTTAGAATTTCTTTTATTTTAAAAAATGTTTTATGAAAAAAAAAAAGAGAAGATAACTAGAAAAATCCCAAACTCCAAAATCTTAGGCAACATACTTCTAACTATTCCAGGGTCAAAGAAGAACTCAAATGCAAATGGGAAAATATTTCAAATGCAAAATTAATGAAGCTCTGTTTAAAAACGTGGAATACAGTTAAACAATATTTTGAGAGAAATTTATAGGCTTAATTTTATATATTAGAAAAAAAGTAAAGACTAAAAATTAGTGGCTTAAGCATTCATCACAAAATTTGTGAAGAAAGTCAAATCAAATCCAAAGGATGTACAAGAAAATAAATACCAAAGATAAGAGGAGAAATAAATGAAATAAATATAAATAACATAGAGAATATAAACAGCACTAAAAGTTTGTTCTTTGAAAATACCAATAAAATTGATAAACCACTAGGGAGAATATTCAAGAAAAAAATTTAAATGATACTAGTTAGCATTAGGCATGAAAAAGATACAGATAATTCCAATATCAAATGGTAAGACTATAGCATGACCAACTTTAAAATACTAAATTTTATAATTTGGATGAAATAGAAAATTTCACTGAATACTACAAGGGTGAGAGACAAATAAATATAAAATCAGACGACTTTAGTACTTTTTAAAAATTGAATCCATAATTTGAGATCCTCCACAATGAAAATTCAGGACTAAATGACTTTTCCAGGGAATTTTTCCAATAACCTCAATCTTACCCAAACGTATTCCTAGAATAGAAAAAACAAGGATTGATTCCTAATTTTGTATATGGCTAACACAATTTTCACTCCAAATTTTTGACAAATGTCATTCAAGAAAAAAAGGTATATTATTTTGGCCATTTTTTTCTCAGGAACTTAAATGCAAAAATGTAGCTATATACTAAAAATAATACATTGAGGTAATTAAAATTCACATTAGTGGAAAAGAGAGGAAACCTAAGTAGATAATTTTAATAGATGTGCAAAAAGCAAAAAAGGCATTTTTCACAATATTTAACATCTATTTATGATTTTAAAAAAACACTTAGAAAATTAAAAATAGAAGAGATTTTCTGAAATTTGAAACAATCTGAAAAGGAATAGTTCCAAAACACTTATGGCACACATTGTGCACAATGGTGAAATAGTGACATCTTTTCCCCTGAAATTGGGAAAAGTACATGAATGCCCATTATCATCACTTCTATTCATGTTTCATAAGCCAAAGAAGATAAACAGAATCACGGTATGGGTAAAGTTGTAAGTATCATTGTTTACAGATAACATGATTATGCAGATAGATAACCCAAAGGAATCTATAAACTTTTAGAATTAATGAATGAATTAGCAAGTTTGCTGCATACAGAACAATATAAAAACTGAAATATGGTTCTATATAACAGCACCAAATATTTAGAAAATGAAATTAATCTTCCATAAAAACATTCAATTCCTACTAATAAATTTAATACAAGTTCTGAAATACCCCTAAACAAAAAACTGTAAAATATTGTTGAAAGGAATTAAACAGCATTGATAAATAGAGAGATGTACCATTTTCATGGATTCAATCCACAATATTGTGAGGATGCTAATTTTACCTAAATTACGCTATTAATTAAATGCAATATTTTTATTTTTATTTTTTGGCTGAGGAACTTTCACCCTGAGCTAACATCTGTGCCAGTCTTCCTCTGTTTTGCACGTAGGTCACCTCCTCAGCATGGCTGCCAACAAGTGGTGTAGGTCCGCACCTGGGAACCAAACCAAGGGCGCCAAAGCAGAGTGCACAAACTTAATCACTAGGCTATGGGACTGGCCCCATTAAATGCAATGTTAATAAAGTATTCCAGCAGGAAATTTTATAGAAATTAACAAGATGAATTTTAAGTTTTAGAAATGCAAAGAACCAAGAATAGTTAGGGCAAACTTGAAGGAGAGCAAAGTTGAAAGATCTATACTAACAGATCTCAAAAGCTATTTATGAAATAGTAATTATATATACATAATTATAATATATAAATATATGTTTACATTTATTTATAAAGTAATATACATATATACTATATAATAATATGTATTATAATTTACATTATCTATAAAATTTAAATTATATATATAAATATATATAATCATATATGTGTGTGTATGTATACGTATTTATATATGTATATAAATATGCCCCTGGTCTTTGACTCTGGTTTCTTGCATAGAGCTCCTAAATCCCTTGGAATTTCCTCTGTGATAGGAGCATCTTTGGTTCTAATGAGGTGACTCTTGGGAGGCTCCCCGATGCTGGCTGGTCACTGGAAAGCTCTAGCATAATTAGAATCTTGGTACTTTCAGCCTCACCCCGATTCTCTAGAGAGGGGAGAGGGGCTGGAAAGTGAGTTAATAATCGATCTTCCCTAAGTGATAAAGCCTCCATAAGAATCCCCAAAGCACGGCATTTAGGGACCTTCTGGGTTCTTGATCACAGCTACATGCAAGGAGAGTGGCACACTCCAGCTACACAGGGACAGAAGATCCTGTCCTCAGGACACTTCCAGAACTCACCCTATGTACTACTTCATCTGACTGTTCTTTTGTGTCCTTTAAAATATCCTTTATAATAAATCAGCAGTAATAAATAAACTGTTTTCTGGGTTCTGTGAGCTGCTTTAGCAAATCGTTGAACCCGAGGAGTGGGGTCTGTGGGAACCTACCATTTGTAGCCAAGTAGGACAGAAATTGTGGGTCACCTGGGACCCACTACTTGCAATTGGCATCTGAAAGAGAGGGCAGTCTTCTGGGACTGAGCGATTAACCTGTGGGGTCTGCACTAACTCTGGTTAGACTCAGAATTGAATTGAACTGTAGGACACCCAGCTGATGTTGGAGAATGGATCAGTGTGGGAAGAAACCCATACATCTGGTCACAGAGGTGTTCTGTCTGAGGATGTAAGGGAAAACAGTGAATCTTTCCTATACATTATTGTAAAACTAAGTTTATTAAAGCAGTGTGCTATTGGTGTTATTGGCATTAAGGCATTATTGGCATTAAGGATAGATGAATTCACTAATAGGAACAACTGGAGAATACAGAAACAGATCTATACGTTATTTCATCCCCTAAATACAACAAAGTCTACATTTTAGAATAATATATTGTACTAAATTTTTATGAATTGTACCACATATGGTGCTGAGTCAGTTAATATCCATTCAAAAAAAGAGTCTGAACACCTATCTCATACTATACACAAAATCAATTCCAGATAGATTACTTGTCTAAACATAAAAAATAAAATAATGAAATTTTTGGAGGAAAATTTAGAATACACCTTTGTGATCTTGGAATAGGCAAGAAAATATCTTTTAGCAAAAGTTAAAATTGCTAAATTTTATCTTAAATTAAAAATTAAAAACTCTCAAAGTTAAAAACTTCTTTCATCAAATGTTACCATTAGAAGAGTGAAAATCAAGCCCCAGAGGGGAAGAAGATGTTTACTATTTATAATTATATATTTATCTCTCTCTCTATATATATATCCATCAATGAGCTCATATATAGGATGTATATCCGTAAAAGCAAGCCTCCCGTATCAACAAGAAAGAGACAGGCAACCCAATGGAAAAGCAACAATGAGCACATATCTTGGACATACACTTAACAAAGGTTTGCCAAATGACCAATAAACATAAGAAAGGTGCTCAACTTCAACGGTCAAAAAAATATGATTCTATATCCAATCACCAGATACCTAAAATGAGAAAAACAGTAAATACCCAGGCTTGGCAAGTATGCAAAGAAAATTACAACTCTCATAATTGCCAGTGGGGCTAACATCACTTTGGAAAGCTATTTAGTAGTTTCCACTAAAACTGAATAATTCCATATTCTGTGATCCTTCAATTCCAGTTCTTGGTATATATGCAACAGAAATGTGGCATATGTTTATGAAAAAGGATGAACTAGAATGTCCATAATGGAACAATTCTTAATAACCTCAAACTGGAATCTACCCACATGCCCCTTGAGAATAGAATGATTTTTTTTTTAGTTCACACAATATAACACTTTTCAGCAATGAGAATGAAAGATTAACCATGAAACAGAATGATAATATGAATATGCACAATATGAATAGAATAAATCTCACAAACTTAACACCAATAAAAGAAGCCGGAAACAAAAGAGGACATACTATATGCTAATTAGAAGTAAAGTTAGTTGATACTCTTGGTAGAAGGGGTAGATTGTGACTTTAAACATTTCTTAGATTTTTTTCTCTACTCCCATCTAGAGAGGGCTGGAGTTTGAGAAACGCCCTTCTGTCCCTTTCCCAGGTAGGAAAATGCTCTGATAATGTCTGCCCCCCACACACCCCATGAGGGCTTACCTAGTAACAAACCATTAATGTGAACTATCACCTTTTTGATAAATAGGCCTATAAAAATCTGTACGTTCTTTTCTGGTCGTTCCCTTGGGATGGATGTTGTCTGGGTATTTCCTTAGGATACTTTTCTAGGTGGAAAATTCCTAGGTTAAAATATATCATATTTAAATCTCTTGATGATTCTTGTTTTAAAGATTGTGATTCACATACAATCTTCTCTGTCCCCATTGATACCCAGCAATGGGCTTGCTCTGCCTGCCACGATCTGAGCCAATTAATCACGAGTTAGGGATTGAGAAAGGAAGTTTTAATTCAGTTAACCAGCATAATAGGGAAGATGGTAGAGTCTTGTCTCAAAACAAAAACCATCTTCAAGAATTGCAGAATCTTGAGGCAGTTACATAGGGAAAATGGGCAGTAAGGAGAGGATCCAGGGATGTTGGTCTCCAGGAGCGATGGGCTCCGGGCATCACATTGTTCCAATTGTTCCATTCGTCTGCTAGTCATGATGGATACCTTTTAGGTGTGTTTCCTACCTCTGGTCAGCCTGTTCCTGAAGAGAAAGTAACAGAACAAAGTTTTAATTTATCAAGCTCTTGGGGAGTACATACATAAGCAGAGGCCATAAATCAGGAGAGCATGTGAATTTTTTAGAGTGTGTGCAGAGCAGCGAGTAGTCAAACAGAGAAAGGGCTAAAGCCATTTAGCGTAACAAGATGGCTTCACTTTTGCTCATTTGGAACCACTACCAACCTGCCATGAGACCAGTGATCAGGCCAGATTTCCCCTTAAAGAAGGGGACCTGTTTAAGTCACCACTTACCCAGCTTTTCATAGCTACTACCCTCTGATAACCATCTTTGCCTCTTGTTTAAACTGCTAAAAGTACTTTTTGTTTACTCCCGGGGTCTTATAATCCCGTCTTCAACTTACTCCCACATATTTGCTATAATGCAGCTTTCAATAAGTGACATTACTCCTTAGAAATCTAGAGAAATATCCATTGTAGTTCAGTCTCTCTGTCACATTTATGTTTTTAATAAAACTTTTATTAAGATTGCTCAAATGAGTCTTTTCTCCTTAAAATTAAAAACTTATCATTTCTGACTGATTTTACCTTTTCCAATCTACAAATAAACGGAGTATATAGAAACACAGATGAGAGACAAAAAATGAGCGAGATTCACTTCTCAGTTCCAACTGAAGGCTCTTCCTGAAACCCATCAACATCCGCGCCCATGGGTCTGTGATGCATGGCTTTACTTTATAGTCAAGTAACCAGTTGTTATTGGTGTCTCTATTTACCATGAGAGGAGTCCTGACAAATAATAACAGCTGATTAAGAAATTGCAGTGAGGGAGTATAGAGAGCATACAAAATGGAAGCATTCATGCTAAGGACTCATGAAAGGCACAAGAAAATGGAGTTATGGGTGTAAATGACAATGCCTTAAAGGAACACCCACAGAAACATCCGGAGATAACCAGAGGGCACAAAGACACAGCCAGAGATAACAACACAGCACAACTGCAGACCTGGATAAGATGTGGAAACATCATAAAAGGGAGAGAGGAAGGAATGCTGATGCCAGTGAGCCATCCCAGGGAGAGGACAACACACAGCTAGTAGCCTTGCTGATTCCTATGCTGGACCAATCTCCCGTTCCAGACTCACTGGACCGTGCCAAGGACTTTGTGGATTTTGGTTGGTAAGCCCTTGCATATTGGATGCTGTGTTTGCTGTTAATTAATATATTTTAACGATACTCATATAATTTAATGTGTGACATTTGATTGAGTCACTGTAAAGGAACACCGGGCTGTTTTTACCGTTTCCAGAACTCAGTTGCTTGCCGGGAGATCCTTGAATTTACCATAATAACTTCTGGCATTGCGGAAAGACACAAAAGCGGGTGGATAATCCATTATTAACCTCTCATTACAGGGAGCTGAAGGTGAAATCTGAAGTAGTTCCCAAGACCAGGATGAGGGCAGCAGCAAGGACTGGAAATGGAGGGCAGGATGGAGAAGAGAGGGTGGAAGGTGGACCCGGGTAACTAATGGGAGGAAGTATGAGACCTTCGGCTTGTTCCTGAGGATATGCAAACAAGCCTTCTGACTTTCTTGTGAGAGCTCAGAGGTCTAAAATTCTTCCATTAGAAGAGTTTGACTGGAAATCTGAGGCTAAATTTGATCCTGACCCTACTCAAGGACAGCAAGGCAACTGGAATAAGTCATTTTGGATTTTAACTTTTCAGTTTACTTGTCCCTAAAAGAAGGTTATACCAGAAGATATCTAATACCTATTTCTGGTCTTCAAATTGGTAGAGTGTTTGTTTCGTAGCTCTGCAGGGAATACAGGGGTGACTTTCTGTGCACCTTTTTGTCTTCATCTTGGAACAGCATCTTGCATTCTTTAGGACATCATGACTGTTGTGATTTAATTCTTTCCTGCATGCCAGTGGAAAGAAAAAAACAAATGCAGAGAGACCTTAGACGAATATTTTGCTTTTGTTTCCTCCATTTTATGCAGTCTTTCGCAGTCCTGCCATGGAGCACGGCAGGAGTCCATCCAGGGACCATATGGCTTTCGTGCGGTGGGGACTGAGAAAACTCCCAGCAGAGGTTGGGGACTCCGCTCCAAGCTGTTGCTGTGAAGCTCTGAAGCAAAGGAGGCCCTTACTTTTGGCAACAATCAGGTCTTCTTCCCAAGACACCGCCCACATTTTTCTTCGCAACCACAAACTAGAACTGTGGTTCAAAATAGAAAAACACATTTAGAAAAATAAACTGAAACCGTTGAGTGGGTTTCATTGTACTATAGAATCTCAGACCTTTTGATACAAAGATGCATTTCAATATCCCATAATGGGAAATATTTTACAGGGAAAGAATCCAGAGCAATTTTTATATTCTCCTGTCCGAAGGTTCCCTGACCATTTTGCATGGCACTATTGATTTTATCCTACTTGGTAACTCGTTGGTTTGCTGATATCACAGAGGAGCAAATCAGCAATTGGGAGAAAGAGTGCATCCTTGGTTGTATAAATTAGCTCGGATTGCCGAAACGATCTGCCGCAGGCTGGGTTGCTTAAGCAACAGTGATTTATTTTCTCACAGTGCTGGAGGCTAGAAGTCAAAGACCAAGGTGCCAGCAAGGATTGGTTTCTGGCGAGACTTTTCTTCCCAGCTTCTTGTTGTGTCTTTCCATGGCTTTCCTTGTGTGTGTGCTAGGAGAGAAAGAGAGACATCTGCCGTCTCTTCTTCTACGGACATCAGTCCTGTCAGATTAGGGGCCCAGATTTATGACCTCATTGAACTTGAATTCCCTCCATAAAGACCCTGTCTCTAAATATAGTCACAGTGGGGTAAGGGCTTCAACACATGAATTTGGGGGAATACAATTCAGTCCACAACACTGATATTTGATTAAATCTTTTTAAAAGCAGCAATGAAATAAAAATGGATTTTTCAGATGTGGATTTTTTGGTAAGTTTGGATTTAACATAGCAAATTTTTAATTCAAATTTACTAAGTTTTGATGACAAATTCTAACTTTTGAAGCTATGTTCAATAATGTGAACTGCCTTTAATGTTAACTAGAGCAACACATAATTATTAAATAAACTTGCCCCCAACAGTTCTCACATAATATCTTAGCTAAGCTGAATAGAAATAATTCTCATGACATCTTGAAACGATATGCATTAAGCAGGAAGAAGATGATTTAGTGTCTGATTCCTTGAGACTAGTGAAAAGTAACAGTGGATAACTTGATATGAGGAAATAACATTTTAAAAATATTTATTTAAAATTACAAAATGTGTGTTTGTGTGTGTGGGGGGCATTCAGTGTAGGAACCAAAAAGCCATGAAAATCTTTAGAAATTATTTTTCCTAATTCTTGTCTGGGAAAAAATCAAATAAACGTTAAATTATGATTTAGGACCCTCAGTTTAAGCAGCTGGAAATGTGTGAAACATATTTGCGAAAAAAAATTCCAACAGAAATTAAAAGGAGTCAGGATACTGTTTGTCTTTCTGAAAAATGTCAATTATACAAAACAACTCATTCTCTCAGCATGCTAGAAAGACAAGCATTTTATATCAGACTAAATTGGTAAAACCACCACTGCTCTGGACCTGCTGTTTCAAGTAATGGATTAATACTGTTGGCTGCTCAAAAAATTTCCTAAGTCCAGTTTTGTCATTGCCATAAACAGAAAGCCACATAACTGTTGCCTTGATATTTTTGATGCAGCTATTATGGCACCTGTTAAATATTTCTTGAGTAACTTCAGATTATATCTGATTAAAATTTCCTCTAGGTAAATCACCTATTAATTTATAGTACTTTAGAGTTGATCTAAATTAAAACCATTTTATTTCATGCATCAGTGCTCAATAGAAGCCACACTCAATGCCTTCTACCCAAATTATACTCATCTTTTTGCTATGACAACTTCCAGAAGATTTAAATTCCTGAATATCATTTGACAAACTGTATCAGGTGGTAACACTGATTATATGCTAAAGAAGTGGGTGTGGGAGGTTTTAGAAAACGGAAAAAAACCCCGATGTTATGGCTGCAGTATTCTCATACTTTGTTGCTATACTTTCTTTAGTGAAATGGCTTCTTCTGTTGTGCTGAACTATTCAATTATTTTGAGTGATTTACACTCAAATTCATGATAAAATGAAATTGTCATCACTATGAAATCCCAGCCTGGAAAACGGAGAAAAATCTGTTGAATTTATAGAACTGAAATTCAGGTGGCATTTGGGGCCCTTCAGAAAATTTTGTTGGTCAGCAAAGCCAGGCTCAGTTTAGAGAAAATAAAATTTGAGATAAATAAATCTCTTTCATAGGCAACCTCGGATGGCTGGGTCTAGCACCAAACTCACTGTGGAGATTGTCATGACTGCAAATAATTCTGTTGTATTTAAATCACATATGTGTCCTTATTTTAGCCTTTATTATGATTTGTAATCTAAGAGGCAGGATTGCAGATAGAATGTGAATTTAATGAGAGAGTTACCTCAGTTCAGGGCTTTGTTTTTCTCATGCTTTTGGCACAGATGCCAACCCTGCTGGGTGAAACACTACAATTTTGGTTGTTTCATAAAAACATTATATAGAATGAAAGACGATTGATGCTGATGCCAGTCTGTTGATTGGACACGTTTATTTCATTCATATTCTATTTTTTCTCCCTTCCTCTGTCATTCTAATATAAAGTTTATTTTGATCCGATTAATTTTCAGATACCCTATAATCATACAGGTTGACTAGGAAGAGTGTAAGGAACAGTTCTCATTGTTTTGATGTCGTCCACATTCAATCCATTGTCTAGAATCACAGATCCTTTTACAAATCCACGACAGAGAAATCATTGTATGCTACTGTTACATCCTTCTTCTAGAAGAGGACAGGCCTTCAAGAGGAATGATGGGGTGAAGCATTACTTATTCTAACACATTAACTCCTGGGCGTCTTCTGAATTCCACAGATTGCCTGAGCTATACACTGTGTCTGTAGTAGCTTTCTTCTGTTTTTTGAACCTTACTCAAACAGACTTTCATCCTATCCCTCCAGTTGGGCTATAAATATCAATTCAGTACTGATGACTCCCTAAATTCTACTTTTATTTGTTTATTTATTAGCTGTCCACTCCAATAGAATCTAATATACATCAAGCCATGGACTTTGTCGATTTTGTTTATTGCTGTAGCTCTAAAATATAGAAGAGTGCCTGGTAAGTAATAAACACCCAGTAAATATTTTCGAATGAATTATTTCATTATTATCTTTCTTTTTGATGAGTGTTTTAAGAGACATTCTTGTGCTATTTAGAATGTCTTCCAAATTCCACGGAAAAAACATCTAAGATGATTACTTTTCACAAGAGATAATTGTCTTCAAAAATACACCCAGAGTTCCTAACAGACCTCTGCTTTCTCTCCTAAAGTAACCCTTTATTATACTGCGTGAAAATGTACACCCACCTGACCCACAGAAAAGTGTTTGTTGAAAGCACACAGTCCAGAGTTTCAATCTTAACTCAGTCGTAGAATAGCTGTGTGGATTTTGTAAGTCACTGAACATCGGTAAACCGCAGTCTGTAATCAGACATAATTCTTAACTTGCAAATATGGTACAAGAATTAGCGATAGTATGCACACAACCAAGATCACAGAACCTGAGCATGAGTCAAGGGCTCCAAAAAAGAAAGATAATTATTTCCATTCATTTTGTTATTATTGGAAAATATTTCAATGCTCTTGATAAGAACAAAATTTAACTAATTTTTCTTAATTACCTACAGAGTTCAAGACATTTTGTTAGGCTCTGTGATGTTGCTGTTTACTTCTGCTTCTGGAAAGCAGCTAGACTCGAGTCCTGTCTGATTTGATGGAGGGTGTCAGTCTTTGTGGGGATGGGTTTCTCTCTCCTCTTTAAGTATAGGACTTCAAGGGTTTCAACTGAACTGCTAGTGTTTACCAGGATTCTTCCTTCATATGGAGTCTTGATTTCTGAGTTCTGTCTCCCTTCACCCTGTGATTGTTGGGAGCTCCCAGCTCAGTTTCTCAGCCTGCAGACCTCCAGCTGTGAGTTAGCAAATTTCTCAAAGGGAAAACTGTGCTGATTGTTGGGCTTACATCTAAGCATCTCTTCTCCTCAAGACTCCAATCTCTTAAGTCCTGGCTGCCTTGATTTTTCTCCAGTACCTTCACACTAATTTGGTACTAAAAGTTTCCCCCAGCTCTTCTTGTTGCCCCTAGTGGGAAAGTTAATCTGAATTAATCTACAAATATCAGAAGGGAAATATGCAATATTGATATTTATAAATGATATATTATTCACTAATTTTTCTCAAAATCATCTTTTTGTTTTGCTGAGGAAGATTCCCCCTGAGCTTACATCTGTTGCCAGTCTTCCTCTTTTTGCTTGAGGAAGATTGGCCCTGACCTAACATCTGTGCCAATCTTCCTCTATTTTGTATGTGGGATGCCACCACAGCATGGCTGCCAATGAGTGGTGTAGGATCAAGCCCAGGAACCAAACCCAGGCTGCCAAAATGGAGCACATTGAACTTAACAACTAAGCCATGGGGCTGGCCCCTCAAAATCATCATTTTTTAAATAATACCATATCACATTTAATGATAATAATTTGGTAAATTTCACAAAACATAATACCAACAGACATAGACCATGCAGTTTAATTTCTATCTGAGTAATCACTGTCACCAACCATAATCAAATTGTTAAAAGCTCCTCTATTGTCTTGCTATCCTTGAGCTTCAATTTCAATTGTTTTTAAATACTTCATATTTCACTCAGGTAGTGAAAAGTGAGGTGGCATATCCCAAGTGAATCAAGGAAGATTTGGGATAATATTGACCAGGTGGCCTCTGAGAGCTGCTGAAGAAAAAGAAGAACCATTTCTCCTTCAAGACTAGGTCAGAAATGCATCTCGTGCAGACAACTTTCAGTACAGATTTGCCTGAACCACTTGTTTACTTAACGTGGCTGACCGGCTGTGAGGGCCTCGGTGTCAGACTACATTAGCATGCATGCACATGTAAAATTAATCAACAGACCTAGCAATGCGCAGTGTAGTCCCCTTAGAGCCTGGGGTTAAACATCTGTCTGGAATTGATGTTTCCTAAAAAGCTTTATGTAATGGCCAGAGGAGCTCAGAGTAGGCACTTAGCTTGAAAGGAAGGGCAACGTAGACACTTGAGGGGAAGTGCTGGGTTTCAGTGGACTGACAGCCTCACCATCCTACCCAAAGGTTACAACCTTAGACTCCAAAAGCTTTTAAAGCTTCTTGCATCTGTGTTGCCTGACTGCCTTTAGTATTAAGCACTTATGACTACAATACTCTGAACATATGTCTTTTCACAGAGTTTCTTTCATGTGGATGAAAATGTTTGCATCTTTCTGAAATATCCATCTTGTAAATCACAACTTTAAGTTTGTTGGATTGGGCTAAACTGTTTGTTTTTTCCATGTTTTGCTAATGTAAACTTGAACCAGTAAGGTTTAGATACATTTTGCAGTAGTTTAAAACATTAGCAAGTTTTCTTCCTATTTGACAAAGTTTGTGATGAGTTAAAAAGCAGCATGGGATAATTGAAAGAACATGAGCTTTCTATTCAAATCTGGACTCTACTACTCATTAGCCTTGTGACTGATCCTGCGTCCTTGTCCATTGACCCACACTATCCCATCTGAAGAATAGCATCTCTAAGTCTGTAGTTAGGGGGTGTATGGATCCAGTTTTATTTGGAAGGTGCTCTATAAACATGGGTACTCTGGAACAAGTTCCAGAAATCAATCTTATCTCATTGCTACCGTAACTAATAGTCCTCAAGAAATGGAGTTCTGTACTGATACCCTATAAATACCCAAATAATTAATAACAAGGGAAGGAACCTGTAAGGGTGGCAGATAACTCCTTCCATTCAGCTGTTTAAATACTGCTTGGAAAATGTAGCAAAATGATAATAAATTCATCTTCAGGCAATTTACTTAGAATAGAGAAGATTTAGAGACGTGTATGGGAGAGATTTCCTGGGGTGAACAGATGCATCACCAAGTACCCGTCATTTGAAAGTGCGTCATAGTCAGCTGTCATTGAGTTGAATAGTAGGATTTCTTGTTCAATGCAGTATTTTCACTGAAAGTTTGAAGGTACTCTATTAGTAAAATAAGAAAAAAAGTGATTAAATTTTTATACCTTTCCCTAAATTAGTCTCATTAAATAATGGACTTTTTAAAAAAAGAACAACTTAAAATGAACTCTATATGAGATCTGACAGAATCTTGCTCTGGGAAATGAAGGGACCTGCAGTCATGAGCTCTGAAGTTTAACAATATTCTGCTTCCATCACCTGTGACTTTGGGCATGCTAATTAAACTCCCAGAATATCAGTTGCTTCATCTTTAAAATGAGAATTATAAAAGAGATTAACTTCTCAAAACAACTTCTTCCTCAAAGAATGGATGAGAGACTGGAATATTTAGACTATTTGCTGGCTTGGTGGATTAGCAGCTAATTGGAATTTGGGGAGACAGGCACAGTCAGGCCCTATTGTAGATCTCAGGAGTAAAGGGAAACACTGCAGATTTGTGCCTGTGCTAGGCAAATAATGCCCCTCGAAAGATGTCCAAGTCTTGATCCCCAGAATTTGTGAAGATGCTACCTTATGTGAGACTTTGCAGATGCGATTAAATTAGGACCTTGAGATGGGGAGATTATTTTGAATTATCCAGGTGGGCCCATTGTAATGGGAAGCATTCTTCCAAGTGGAAAAGGGAGGCAGAAGAGGTAGTCAGGGCAATGTGATATGAGAAGGACTCCCACTGCCATTGCTGGCTTTGTAGATGCAGGAAGGAGAAGGTAACATAGGGTGGCCTGCAGAAACCCAAAGATGCAAGGAAATGCATTTTCCCCTACGGAGCTTCTAGAAAGGAATGCAGACCAGCCATCGCCTTGATTTTAGTCCGCTAAGACCATGCCACATTTCTGACCTACCAAACTGTAAGTTAATAAATTTGGGTTGTTTTAAGCCACTAAGTTTGTGACAATTTGTTGCAGTAGTAATAGAAAACTAATATAATACCTAACATGGTCCCCAGCACAGAAAATCTCTGTAATTGAAGGAGGGTTTAGGTTTGTTAGATGAATAAATGAATGAGTAATTAATGAGTGGATTACTATGATAAACATTTATATGGAGCTTCCTGAGCAATCTGATTAAATGGACCAAAGCTTTTCACTTTCATAGTCTTTCTGCATCCTTTAAATCCACACTCAATTCTCTCCTTTTTCGGAAGATTACCTCACCTTTAGGAGCTCACCTCTCAGTCCATCAGCATGTACGCTTGTTCTCCATGGCGGATGCACTGTAATGCAAATATGAGCACACGAGACTATCTGCCTAGAATGGGAGATGCTGCAGAGGAGGATTGTGTGATTTTCATTTCTACCTTCCCAGTGCCCAAGTAAAAATGCAATAGACAGTGGATGAGAGAATGAATGGAATGAAGGATGGAAACCAGGAAATGACTGTGAGTTCCATTTGCTCAGCTCTGGATCAATTGCCTTGGAAAATTTAAACATATTTTAGCCTTTTGCCCACATATAGCACACACTAATTCCATGCCCAGGAAAGAAAACCTAAGGTCCAATCCAGTCACTGTATCTACTCAAAATCCAGGATCTCCTGAACTTGAACAGTCATCTGCATTTGGTGTGACAAGGATTCCCTGTGGTCTGGCTGCTTGTAAACTGAAAAGACTTTCTCCTACTACGTACAGAATTATATGTACAGTATGTACAGGGAATAAAGACAGGGTAATGATGATATCCATCATAAAGAGGAAGAATGAGAGACTCGGTAATTATTCTTCTGTAGCAATTCTGAAATCCCACCGGGGAGATATTATGAAGACCTCTGAACCCAGAAGAGGAAATAATCTCTGTGGCCCTGACTCTACCGTCTAGAAGTTCTGTCTTATCCATCATGCTCCATGACAATGTCTGAAGCAGGGATAATGCCCTCTTGAGAAATTGTAAGGCTTTTAAAGCCAGCTTTCTGTACATGGAAGTTTGGAGGACCAAAGTTTATTATAAGTCACAAAAAGTCAAATAATTTTCAGTCTGCCCCATAGTTTATTTGGCAAAATTACTCCTTCATAAATTTTGTAGGCTTCTAATCTATTTAATTTCAGTTACATATGTTTGTAATCATACTTAAATTGTTACACATAGTCTCAAATCTATTTTATTTCTTTATTTTCTTACCTCTTTGCCCTAACTTTTAAATTAATTGTAGCTACATTGAAACTACCAAGATTCAGTGGAAAGGCTACACAATTAATCACCTTTGCAGCAAAGCTGAATTTTCCATCATCTCTTGAGCTATAATTTATATACAATTAAGGTTACCAATTTTATGTGTGCAATTCGATGATATTTATGAAATATACAATTGGGTAACTGATGCCACAATTATGACAGAAAACATTTCTGGCACACCAGAAAGTTCCCTCATGTACCTGTACAGTCAACCTCTGCTCCATGGACTGCCCTAGGCAACTGCTGATGGGCCTTCTGTCACTAGAGATTTTTTCAGTTTGTCTAGAATTTCTTATAAATGAAATCATACAGTATGCACTATTTTGTATCTTTTAATCAGCCTAGTGATTTTGAGATTCTTCCTTGATATTGTATATCAAGCGTTCATTCTATTTTTTGCTGAATAGTATCCTATTATATGGATATACCAAAATATGTTTCTCCGTTATCCTCTTGATGAACATTTGAGTTGTTTCCAGTTTTTGGCTGTCATGCTCTATGACCTGTGACCATTTGTGTGCAAATTTTTATGAGAATGTGTTTTCACTTCTTTTTGATAAATGTGGGAGTGATAAATATGGTAAATGTATGTTTGACTTTACAAGAAACTGCCAATGTGGTTATATGGTTTTACATTCTCACCAGCAATTTACGAGTTTCACTTATTCTCTCCACCATGTAATATTGTCAATCTTTATAACGTTAGCTATTCTGGAAAGTGTGCAGTGATTTAATTGTGATATTTCCCATTAGTGATGACTATGGTATGCATCTTTTTATGTGTTTATATAATTTTTTTATCCTCTTCTATAACATGTGTTCAAATATTTTGTCCCCCTTCTTTGTCCTATTGAGTTATAGAGTTCTGCATAGTTTGGAAAAAAAAAGATCCTTTGTCAAATTTTATGTTGCAAATATTTTCTCCCAGTTGGTGACTTGCCTTTAAATTCCCATAAGAGTCCTTTATGGAGCAGAAGTTTTTGATTTAGATAAGTCTAGTTTATCACTTTTTCCGTTTGTGGTTTCTGCTTTTTGTGTCTTATCCAAGATATCATTGCCCTCCCCAAGGATAAAAAGATTTTCTCATATGATTTCTTCTAGAATTGTAATTGTTTTAGCCTTTACTTTTATTTATGCATTTATTTGTTTTTCCTGAGGAAGATTTGCCCTGAACTAACATCCATTGCCAATCCTTATTTTTTTTTTCCTTGAGGAAGACTAGCCATAAGCTACCATCCATGCCAATCTTCCTCTATTTTGTATGTGGAACACCTCACCAGCATGGCTACTGAGCGGAGTAGGTCCTCACCTGGGATCTGAACCCAGACAGCCCAGGAGAGCATGGAACTTTAAAAACTTGGCCATGGAGCTGGGCCCTAGCTCTTACTTTTAAGTCAATGGTCCACTTGAATCAGCTTTTTGAGTATGGTGAGGGGTAAGGATAGAAGTTTATTATTTTGTATATGGATATCAATTGTTACTTCACTAGTTTAGCAAAATTTCTACATTGAATCACCTTGGAAATATGTTGAAATATCAGTAATATATATCAATATTGTCTATTTATATATGTGGGTGTCAATTTTTAGAATCTTTGTTCCATCTCACATGTCTGTCTATACGCCAATGTCACACTGTCTTATTTACTGACCATTATTGTAAGTTTTGATATGATGTATAGTAAGTACTCCAACTTTGTTTTTATTTCAAAAACTTGTTTCTGATAATGGTTCATTTTTCATTTCCCTATGTTTTAAAATAAGCTTGTCAAAAAGTTCTACCAAAAACAAAATCATAAAACCTCAGCTGAGATTTTGATCAGGATTGCCTTTAGTCTATAGATCAATTTTGCGAGAATGGACATCTTAATATTTTCTGGGTTTTTTACCATGAATATGGTATACATTTCCACTTCTTTTGGTTCTCTTTATGTTACCCAAGCAACGTTGTGTATTATTTCAGTTCACAAATTTTGCTTATATTTAATTAAATTTGTCTCTCAGTATTTCCTATTTTTTATTTTATCAGAAATGCTATTGTTTTTACTTCAAGTTCCAATTTTTAATTGTTAATATACAGGCATATAATTGATTTTTTATATTGCTCTTGTATCCTTCATATGTGCATTAATTAGTTGTAGTAGCTTTGATATTTTCCATGTAGAAAACCATGTCATGTGCAAATAAAGACATTTTTACTTTTTTCTTTCCAAACTGTAAAGTTTCTTTTCAGTTTCCTTTTCTTACCTTCATTATGATGAACAGAAGTGGTGAAGGCATCCTCATCTTGTTCCCGATCATAGGAGGAAAGAAAGCAGTCAATCTTTTGCCATGAAGTATAATGTTAACTATGGAGGATTTTTTTTTTTTTGTAAGTGTGCTTCAATTTTGGGAACTTCTTTTTTATTTCTAGATTGGTTAATCTTTTTTTTTTTTTTCATGAGTATGTGCTGAATTTTGTAAGAAAAAAATTCTGCATCTATTGAGAGAGTCATATAGGTCTTTTTTCTTTCATCCCTTCTTCCCTCTTTCTTTCTTCCTACCTCCCTCCCTTTCTTTCTTCCTCTTTTTCATTCTTTCATATACCTTCTTCAGTTTTCTAGTTGTTTAGGGGAAAATAATAAATTGGGGTTCTATTACTTCATCATTGCTGGAAGGGATTTTTCCTGTGCATGGTTGTGTTTTAATGTGATTTTTGTTTCTCAAGGGTTTTTTCATCACATTACCCACTGTTTGGTGGTTAGAAGCAGTTAGCTTTGCCACTCTCAAAGGCTCTGAATTTCCAGACAGTCTCTCTTTCCTGTTTGTGCTTGCAAACTGGCCAATTTCCTTCTGGATGTGTTTCTTTCTTGTAATATGCTGACAAAAAGATACAATAGTATCTAACAGACATGAATACTTTGATTCTTGTCAGTCTTTTCCCCACAACTGCCAGTTCAGTAGACTTGTGATCTTCCCCCAGGAAATTGTAGGCAAGAGTTTTACCAAATGTTTTGCCATTACGTAATACGGATCGTCATCTCTTCAGCCTCTGATAACAGTTTTATTATTTCTTGTTTCCTGTATGCTATGCCTTTGCCACATGTTTTAGATTTTTTGTTACAAAACATGTCTCTTGAGTTTATCCTAGGCATTGAAATCCAGCTAGCAGTGAGAAACAGAAACGAAGGAGTAGAGAGGGCACACCAGAAGTGAAACATCAATTCTACTCACATTCTACTGGGGAAAATTAGTCCCATGTCACACTTATATTCAAGACAGATAGGAAAATTTATTTAGTTCTACAGCCAGAAAACAGAATAGATTTAATGGTCTGTTAGTCCATCTTTAGTACAATGCTGTAACTTCTTTTCCGGAGGGAGTTACCCTGTAAGTGCCCACTGGCATAAGTCTTGTAAGGCCTCATGACCACGCTCTCCAGTGTGTGGAAGAGGGTTACTGATTGAATGTCAATTGCCTAGTCAGATACTAGAGAAGAGGTTGACTCACTAAGAGAATTTTAGGACTTCGGTGAATCTTATCAGCAAAAAATTTTGCTCTTACATTTGGGCATAGGCTGATGATGTTTGCAAAAGAAGAACATAATTTGCTATCAGTCTGAATCCACCAATGGCTAAAATTCTCAGAGTTTTTGAATTCAATGTGTTAGCTCAAGCAGCTGGGGATAGTAACAATTGTTTGCTCATAATTGTTCTTTCAATAGTGTCTCATACTAAACCTTGTTGAGATGTGAGCATTTAAAAAATAATACTGGGGAAGTGCTCCACATAATCAGGAGAGAGTGAAATGCTCGAGTGAATATGTCATGAGTGACCAGCTCGTTGACCCACTCTGTTCTTCATGAAAACCCAGCAGACCCAAGGCTGTGAGAAATACATCAGTGAAGGAAGCAGCATTTGAATAGTGATTAGTGGCTGTATTTGTCAACCGGGATGCTGGTATGAAATGCTGTGGTTGAAAGGAGCTCATAGTTTTTAGGGGGGATTGGAAGAATCCTAGAGTGACTGCACCTAAGTGGAGGCACACAAAGAAAAGTCACTAGGAGAGGCCAAGGAGCTGCCATGGAAGTCAGAATGGTCTGACATGCTGGAGTATTTAGCAGTTTAACTGATTTTTGGTCTCCTAGAGCCCAGATACATAGGCTGTCCGACATATATGATTATTATAACTGGAAAAATCTCAAAATTTGTTTAATTACTACCTTGTTTTAAGACATTATGATAGTGAATTGCAAGCCCTCACTCACTTGTCAAACTTGTGTAACTTCACGGATCTAAAGCTATTTGAATGAGTCTGAGTACAGTGGAAGAAGGATTCTATGAAGACTAGACGTCACAAATATACACTACTGATGTTCCTCTTAGCCTTTCCCCTCGGGGCGTGCAGCCATTTGCCGTGGCTAACTGTACACAGAGAAAGGAGAATTACCCACAGTATTATTGTTCTTTATTTGTTAGACATTGATTCTGAGCTAACCCTAAAACAGAGACTCTGCCCTTTATTGTAAGTTTACTGGTGAGAAATGGAACCAATGAAGAACTAGTGAAATGTAATTTTCATTCATTCATTATTTTAGTCATTCATTTAATAAACAAGTTTTGAATGCCTCCTGTCCGTCTAGCTGTGTTTTGTGCCTAGAATAGCGTGGTGAAGAAAATAGGAGAAAAAGTTCCCTGATTGCATGGAACTTACATTCTATTAGGAAGAGGAAAAATAAAAAATAAACACCAGATGTAAATATAAGAAGTAAATTACACTGTATATTAGAAATTTATGAGTGAATTAAAATAGTAGAAAAGGATAGAGATATTGGCCATGCTGTGAGTCAGGAGGGGGATACAATTTTAACAAGGGTGATTAGGGTAAAAACTTCAAGCAGAAACCACAAAGATGCGTAGCAGCTATTCATAGGGTTAAAATCAGATAGAGAATTACAGACAGAGAGGTGAGCCAATGCGAAGACCCTAAGTTGTAGCCTTGCCTGAGGTGTGCTAAGAACAATGGGAAAGCCAATATGGCCGCAACAATGCAGTTAAGGGAAGAGTGGTGGGAGATGAGGTCAGATAACGCTTATATTTCTGAAAAAGATGGAGAAGCTTTGAAGTAGGTTGATCTGAGTAGAAAGGTAATCTGACCTGTGTTGCCATTGGATACCCCAGTGTGCTCTGTCATGCACAGACTTTAGGGGTAGGGGTAAGAGAAGAATCAGCAAGGTCATTTAGAAGGTCCTTGCAAATATCCCGGCGAGAGATGACCGTGGTTTGAACTATGGTCTAGCAGTAGATGTGGTATATAAGGTTCTGGATATTTTGAAGGTAAAGTCAACAGGATTTCCTGATAGGGAGGACAGAAAGAGTAATCAAAGGTGATTTCTGACCTAAGTAACTTTGGGGAAGGAGCTGCTATCCTCTGAGATGGGAAATGCTGCGCTTGAAGCAGGTTGGACAAGTTAAATTCAAGATGCTATTAAATCATCCAAATGATGATGTTTGGTAGTTGGATATATAAATCTGGAATTTAGGAGAGAAGTCCAGAAGGAGGAATTTCGTATTGGTTGTATTCAAAGCCATGAACCCGTATGAAATTACAAAGGGGGTGAGTGTGGCTAGCAAAGAGAAGAGGCCCAAAAAGTACTTGGACCTAGGCTATTTCAAATTAAGCTTTTAATTTTTTTCTTCAGTTCCTGAGTATGAAAGTGGAAGAGATGTGAGCAACTGACAAAATGTCTATATTGGACTGACCCATGGAATATGAATTAGTATGATAGGAAGGACTAAATGGAAGAATCTCCAAAGTAATTCTTGTTTCAAAATGAATTAATCAAAAGAAAAAATCACATTTCAGCAGTGGGAGATATCACACCTTTTATGGCAATGATCAAAACTTGAGAGATGCATAAGTTGTCACTTCCAACAAAATATTGTTTAATGCTCCCATTTGGCCAATGCAAAAGACTTTGTAAAATGTCAATGGGTTATCATAAGCTTAACCACATAGTAATTTCCACTGGAGCGATCATCTTGTATGTTGGCATAGCTAAGTATAAAATCTCTAGTATTTGGTATTCATATTTTGGTAAAGAAATCTATTTTTTCCTCTGTCTCTATTTCAATAAGTAGAAAAAATGGCAAGCACTTTCTTATCTCCTGTAAGGCACCTCCTCTTTGCTATACCTCTGAGATAAATTCTCCCAATTTGCACCACATTTTAGCCCACAGAAATCTGGATCATTATGCCAAACCTCAAATGTCACGCTGGTCTACCACATTGGTGACCTCATGCTTACAGGATATGTAGAGAAAGAAAAAAGTAAGCAGCATATATGCTTTTGTAAGACACATGCATTATTGAAGTTGGGGAGTAAGTCCCATGCAGCCACGAATACTGCTTGAGACACATAATTCTTTTGAGAGCTAACTAGCTCAGTCAAGAGATAGATTAGGTATAGCATAGTTATAGATAGATACAGATATTGATGCAGATAAAGACAAATGCAGGCACTGTGCTTCTTGTTATAGATAAAAATACAAATAGGACACAATGCTTAATTTCAAGGACTCAGATCTTAGAACCCAGAGAAACAGTATCCCCAGCCATATTCAGAATAACATTATGGATTTATGTCTTATATTAAAAAATAAATTTTGTCTGGAATTCAGCAGAGTTGACAGGAATAATCAACAAAAAGACAATATCGAGGCATTGATGTAAAAGTTTTGAAACTTTAAAGAGAAAGGCATTATCTTATGAGCTGCCAGAAAGAAAGGAAAGATAAATTATGAAGATAAATAATTTTAACTCCTAAAACCAAGTGCATGTGGAAGAATAATGTAGGAGAAGCTAAACAAAGATAATTGAATTTAAATCAATACAACTGGGCCAAAGTTATTTTTAAATTTAAAAGGAAAAAGTGGGGCTGGTCCTCTGGCATAGTGGTTAAGTTTGTGTGCTCCGCTTTGGCGTCTTGAGGTTTGTAGGTTCGGATCCCAGGCACAGATCTGCACATTGCTCATCAACCATGCTTTGACACGATCCCATATACAAAGTAGAGGAAGATTGGTACGGATGTTAGCTTAGGGACCATCTTCCTCAAGCAAAAAGAGGAAGTTTGGCAACAGATGTCAGCTCAGGGCCAATCTTCCTCAGACAGAAAGGAAGGAAGGAAGGAGTGACTGCATTTCAAATCAGGAGACGAAAATAATTTGTTAGCTTATAATCTCTATTGCTATGCTCAAAGTAAGAGACAATTAAGGACTTAAAGGACAATATAAGTTATGGAAAGTTAACTGACCTTAAATGTTAGCATAAATTTAGTTTTGTTAAGCAAAATATACTAATAAACAGAAGGCTATATAGTGTGACAACATATGAAATTTTTCTTCAAAAAGTTTTTAACCAAAATATAATAACAAAAGATATATAAAAATTAGGAAATATTGTTAAGCTACTTCCTCAATCTTTGTTAATATGAATGAAAAGATATATCTAAAAAAAAATAAGTGAATAAATAAAACAATAGAATTCTCAAGTTATTTTAAAATATTTGTTAACATATTAAAGAATGAATAGCTGATGTGCTATAGTATATTTTAAGAACTATCCAACAAAAGAAAATTCGGAAAAATGAAAAAAAAAATGCAGGGGCCGCCCCCATGGCTGAGTGGTTAAGTTCACGTGCTCTGCTTCCGTGGCCCAGGGTTTCACTGGTTCAGATCCTGGGCGCGGACATGGCACTGCTCGTCAGGCCATGTTGAGGCGGCATACCACATGCCACAACTAGAAGGACCCACAACTAAAATATGCAACTATGTACTGGGGGGATTCGGGGAGAAAAAGCAGGAGAAAAACAAAAGAAGATTGGCAACAGTTGTTAGCTCAGGTGCCAATATTTAAAAAAAAAAAATGTAGTTGCTGCAAATTTAAACATCTATTTTCATGTTGCTCATGTCCCATCAGTTAGTGAACCTATATAATTATTCTAGTTCAAGGAAATAAAGAGCTTAAACTCATTAAATACCAAATAAATTTATTAAAAGAAATAAGAATTAAAGGTTAATTTTTAACATTGCTTAGGATTTTGTATATATGTATACAATACACATAAAAATACACACATATTTATGTATATGTATACATGTAAGTATACATATTGGAATATGCACTTGTATATATGCATGCATATTGTATATACATCTATAACATATGTATGCATATATCAGGTTACATGTAAATGGCCTTAACTTCCCTACAGAAATATACAGGTCGCTGACTAGATTTAAAAAAATATTCAAAATTACTTCATTTATAAGTAGAAGACACAAATAGACTAAAAACAAGAGAGTAATTTAGACTTAACCAGGCTTATGTGGGTAACAGCAATGCATGAATTTCTAACTGTGGAATCACATAATACATGTATGATAGGAAAATTACTTAAAAGAATGAAACATTACTTTAAGGAATATAGAATATATGGGAAAAAAACACTAACAATACTGAAGGAATACATCTCAAACAATATAGCATTGAGAGACCTTAAGAAAAATGTAAGCAAAGTAAATAGAATTACATCTAGATATAATTGTAATTTCAAATTCCAATTTCTAATTAAGTTATTTACCTTGATTATTAGATCAATATATCAAGATAATGCAATCGAGAGAGTGAGTCGGGAGTATAACAAAATATTGACCAGTTAACTCATAATAGCATCATGTTTAGGAAGGAAAAATATGGCTAGATATAATAAAATAAGTTGGGTTCATAAATGACTGAACAACTGAAACCAAAAGGCTTTGATTAATGGATTGATATCAAAATTAAGGGAAGTTTCAAAGGACGTTCCCAGAACACTTTTCTCTGCTCTGTTTTAAGCAATAGTTCAAATAATAACTTTGAAGATAGCATGCTTATCAAATGTGAAGAGTAATGTCAGTCGGATGACAGAATCAGACTCCAGAAATCATTCATTTATTCAACATTATATAATAATTACTATTTGATAGAATCACTTATACAAGATGAATGAAAATATATTAAGATGAATTTTAATAAAATCCCTATGTTATTACACTTAAGACTAAAAGGTCAAATGTATAGGAATTCTAAAAATGACTTGGAAGCCTGTCTGAAAGAAATGTTAAGTGTTACAGTTGACTAAAAATTCAGTGTCAACCAATGGTGTCTATAGGTACCAGGAAAGCTAATGTGAGTGTAGGCTGCATTTAAAAGCCAGTATAGATTGAAGTGGGAAAAGGATCAACTTTATGGGCCAATAAATAAATAAACAAATAAAAAAGTCCAAGTATAATCAATAAGCAATAAAATACTGTAAAAGTCACTAAAATAATTTTTATAGGATAAATTCCAGTGGATTCCCTGTAGAATGACTATAAATATTAAAAGAATAATTTCTATGTTCTGTAAGCTGTTATAAAGCAAATGTGTATGGATATGTGTGTTTATAAATTAGTAGAAAAATATCCAAAATAGTCCAGACAAATTAGAGTTAAATATCATGTATGAATTTAGATACAGACTAAACAGAATTCAATACATTATAATATTACTATATGATTAAGTACTTTTAGGGAAGAAAGACCTGTTCAGTATGTATAAATTTTCTGTTCGACCATCACGTAAAAGAAATGGTACTTTCTCGATAATTCTTTTCTCATCTCCGTCTACCTGGCTGGAAGAAATTCATCTTGGCAGCGTTTGGAGCCTCCTCCTCTTGTAGAGTTGGTGAAGGAGGAGCGGGGATGTAAGTTATGAAGAACATTTAGAGAAGTGTCTTTTGGGTTTTAGTTTTTTCTCTTCATGGCTCACAGGCTCATTGCCCAAACATCCATATTCCCTTTAAGGTCTGTGGATTCACTGCTTCCTTATCAAGCCTGTGCGTGGATTTTTCAATGGTTCTCAAGATGTCAGTCTTAGTTTTCTGGACTCTGTGTTCTTCCCTATCAAATTCCCTTCTCTCTTAGATGCTGTATATTGGAGCAGAGAAATGGATCTGTCCCGTTTAATGACTATCCTCTAAATCCAGTTCTTTTCCTCTTTCCTAGGGAAAACTTAGACAGTACTTCAGTCCTTCCAGCATTGGCCCAAACATACCACTTTCTACCCTTAAAATCCTTTGTTCATGGGCTATTTGGCACCATCATTTCTATGAGCCCATTTTTCAAAAAGATAAAAATACTTTGTGACATTTGCCTTCTCAGTGCTTGGAAATTTTTCCTTCTGAATCTGCAACTCTATAACTTTTATCAACAGAGAGCTCTACTTCCAAGATCTAAAGAGACCCAGAGACTTTTCTTGGCAACCTTCTTACGCGAGGGGTGGGTAAACTATCAATAGCAAAGTGATCTTTAAAAAATCTGAGTAAGAGCTCAATATACAGATTCAACCACATGATGATAACCATCAGGAAATTATTAACTTAATCTATCATGTAAGATGTATGCATTTCACAGCTATTATACTATAAATTCGATCATCATTTTATACCACTCTACATTGATTGTACTGTGAAATGCTATAAAGGCCCATGTTATTTCTAAAGATGTGTAAAACAAAAATATATATTGAGAGAATAAGAAATCATTCTATTCAATGAATAAGCACCGACAATTCTTTCTCAAAACAAGATGTAGATAAATTAGAGCACAATCCTGTCGTTCTTTTGGTATTGTATTGGAATTCATGCAATATCTCTAATAGCAAAAAACAAAGTACGAAAAATACAGCATTAGGAAAAAGGAATAAAAATAGCACTTTTGCAGATGATTGTGTATGAGAATATTCAGGCAAATAAATTACTAGAGATAAGAATTTTCAATTAGTCAAACTGCAGTGCACAAGTAATGTTCATATAGAAGAATGATGGAAACAATAACAAAGACATTAGTATTCATTTCCTATGGCTCCTATAACAAATTACAACAAAGTTGATGGCTTAAAGCAGTAGAAGTTTTTTTCTTTATATTTTTGGAAGCAAAATATCTGAAATCAGTATCACTGGGCCTAAATCAAAGATGTCAGCAGGGCCATACTCCCTCCAAAGGGTCTGGGGGAGAATCTGTTCCTTGCCTCTTGTAGTTTCTAGCGGCTACTGGCACCCCTTGGCTTGTAGCCGAATAACTCCTGAATGCATCTGTGGTCACATTACCTTCCCCTCTTCTATCTCTGTGGAAAAATCTCCTGATAATTTAAGTCCTCGTGGAATATTTCCTAGAACTTGACAAATTGTTACTAAAATCAAATTAGGTAAGTATATTAATTTAGTCAAGGATTAACATATTTTTAAATTAATGATGCCAAACTGATCATGCCAGCTTTTAAAATACATCCAAATTTTTAATCGACAAAATCTTCTTTTTTTTTTAAAAGATTTTATTTTTTCCTTTTTCTCCCCAAAGCTCCCCCCGGTACATAGTTGTATATTCTTCGTTGTGGGTCCTTCTAGTTGTGGTATGTGGGATGCCGCCTCAGCGTGGCTTGATGAGCAGTGCCATGTCCGCGCCCAGGATTCGAACCAACAAAACACTGGGCCGCCTGCAGCGGAGCGCGCGAACTTAACCACTCAGCCACGGGGCCAGTCCCAAATTGACAAAATCTTTTGACGTAATGTTAAAAATGATGAAAAATGACCAGCAGAAAGAAAAGTAAAAATTGACTGCAGAAATTCCAACAGAAAATTCAGTAACTATGTTCCTATGGGCTTTAAATCTGAGTGTAAAGATTAATTTATCCCATTCTTCATTTCGTATGTTGAAATAAACTGCAAGAGATATACCTAAATAGAATTAATTTGTGAAATTAAAGGAAAACAATATAATATTTATTCCAGATCTAAAGAAATTTGACCAATGATGAAAGGAGTGATAACATGAAAGCTATGGTGGATGGGTTTAAGTATAACATTAATAAAGTTTCACAGTAAAATTGTGCCAGAAAGACTTTCACATTCGAGTAATGGAAACTCCACCTTAGAGTGACTTAAGCAATAATGTTTTTTAATTACCTTAAATACAAGGAAGTCCAGAGGTTAGCAGTCCAGAGTTGGTACAGCTCCATCATTTTACCAAGGACGTGCTTCTACTCCATTGTCTGCAGCTGGTTGCTTCTTTGACTCCAGGCATGTTGAAATATGGTTTCCAAATGGCGACACCTCCAGACATCATGACTGCATTCAAAGCAAATAATCATGAGAGACGTTGATAAAAATGGGTTTTTCCTCAAGTGGTTTTCTTTCTTTTTGTTTTTTTTTTCCCCCAATAACAAAAAAATAATTCCAAGAAGTTTTTTCAGGAAACTTTCTCTTAATCTTAGTGATAAGAAATGGATCATATGGCCGCTGCTGGCTGCAAAAGTAGATGTCTGGCAAAGAAGAATGAAATCTGTAGGCTTAGATAGTCATGATTACTCCCTGGGCTTGGGCGCTTAACTCTTCCAAACACAAGTGGCATGTTGTAACCAGAAGAACGAGTAGAAGAGCTATTGGTTAAGAACCAGAGAGTGTGCGAGATAACCCTATAATATAAATGTAGTACAAGGTGGATAGTATATGACGAGAAAATAATAAATCAACATGTGGATATAAGCAAACTCTATGATGTTAAAATACACCTATTAAATAAACAGAGTTAAGTTAAATGATGATGTCCATCCATTCATTCATTCATTTAGTAATTAATTACTGAGGGTTTGTATCAGGCACTACAAGTCTTAGGTATATATTAGTGAATGAAATGATCTCTGCCTCAGTGTAGCTGAAATTTAATGAACCAGTAAAAACTTATTAAACTACAGGAAATCTAGTGTGCTTATCAGTCACTAATGATGTTCAAAATAAATAGTTGCAGTTTCCTGAGAGATAAATTTTTATTTATTTATTTATTTTTTTTTGCTGAGGAAGATTCACCCTGAGCTAAGTTCTGTTGCCAATCTTCCTCTTTTCTTCATGTGAGCCGCTGCCACAGCATGGCCACTGACAAGTGAGTGGTATGGTTCTACACCCAGGAAGCAGATCTGGGCTGCTGAAACCAAGTGTGCCAAACTTTAACCAGGGCTGGTCCATCAGAGTTAAACCTTGAAACTCACTTATGTCTGGAAAAGTATGGGATCAGTTCTATGAATATACTTCAACTTTTCAAAGTTTTTTTTCTGAAATGTATATGGTAATTTAATGAAAAACTGGAAACAATCAAATATCTAACAGCAGTTTATTAAACTGTGCTTTATCCATGCATTAAAATGCAATACAGCTATTAAGATGTTACAGTTTAGGACCATGAACTTATATAGAAATATGTACGTGAAATAACAATACTTGAAAAAAGCAGATCAAATAACAATACAATGAAACTAATTATACTCTTTCATAGCTCTCAGAGATATGAGCATTCCTCTTTTATCTTACCTTGGCAATGTTTCCTCTTCCTTACTGGACCATTATCAATACCTTATCTTCTGGAAAGTCTTCCCTGGTCTTTGTCCCAGTATTCAATTAATTGATTATTCCCCTTAACACTAATAACTTTTTTATTAATTCCTATTTTATCTGTTATCATAATGTCTCAAAATTAGTTTTGTATGGTCCTGTCAATCTTGCTTGTCGACACCGCCTTCATCTCTGTATTCCTGGGATCTGAGATATGACATGTTGTTCTTGTGTCTTCAATATCTACAAATAAGCCTGTCACCAGGAAGGTGCCCAAAAAATGTTCGCTGAGTGAATCTAGTGAATGCTCAATAAATACTGGCTAAGTGAATGGATTCTCATAGAATTTTAATCATATTTATCATATTATGATCAGAATTAAATTTCAAATTATTAATAAAATTTAGCATTCATTACATGCTTTTTTTCCTGGAGAAAATGTAATACCTTGACTATTTTACATACTGGATATTCTTAAAACGTGAAATCTAATGAAATATGTACAGAACTTTGAATGCCTTTTTTTTCTTTCTTTTTTTTTTTGAGGAAGATTAGCCCTGAGCTGACATCTGCCACCAATCTTCCTCTTTTTGCTGAGGAAGAATGGCCCTGAGCTAACATCGTGCTCATCTTCCTCTACTTTATATGTGGGTTGCCTGCCACAGCATGGCTTGACAAGTGGTGTGTAGGTCTGCATCTAGGATCTGAAGCAGCGAACCCTGGGCCACTGGAGCAGAATGCGTGAACTTAACCACTGCGCCACGAGGCCAGTCCCTTGAATGTCTTTTTTTTAAGGGAGTGCCCAATGTTCATCTTATCTGGACCTTCCTGAGTGGCCAACTGAAGTCAACATCACACCTGACTCAGCTTTGCTTGGTTGAACCTGCCACATAGTTGGCCAGACTGGATGCTGTTGATGTAGCTGATTATCTTTAAATAACTACTTGCATTCTTCTCTAGTTTAAGATCCAGGGTAACTGTGCACTTATCATGTTGTGTGTTTGTTTGTTTTTCATTTACGTGAAAACAGAACAGGGAGGGCCATGGTTACACAAACAGTGAAGAAAGAGAAAAGAGTCTCAGCCTCTTTTATTCCTTCCCTCAATAGATAACCAAAAATGTAGTGTTCACTGACGTGATATCCTTACATATATTGCAAGAGAGTGTATTTTATTTAGATATACTAAAAGCAAAGTCTGCTGAGTCCTCCACTTAAATTAACACTAGGCTTAAACAGAGAAAAGAGCACCGAATGAGATGTTCAATTGAGAATGTCTACATACAAGTTCTGTTAGTCTCTGAAATCAACCGACAATATCCTCGATCTCTATTCCAAAGCGTTAATTCCAGTGCCAGAGCATTTCTCTTTTTTCTTCCTTTGTGAGGGTTTTGATGCTTATCCAATAAAGACAACTATCTACATTGCTTTAAATTAATGATTCTCAAAAGCTGCTGACAAAGAGACAAATCTAGAAAGTCTTTGATGTTGAATAAACAATACTGTTTTCATTACGTGTGTTTCTACAAACCCCATGAAAAATTAAGTTTGGGCTCCTTTTGGGGACAGAGGGGTGTGTGTGCATGTGTGTGTGTGTGTGTGTGTTTGTGTGTCTTGTGGCGGCAGGGGATGTGGGGGAGTGATATGAAAAGATACAACGCAAAAGACCAAAAGAATTCTATCCTTTTTCTCTTCACAAAATGGTTTAGGTTTGGCTGCCCTTGTTTTTGTTGGACCTGAATAGAAAAGTGAAGTATTTTAATCTTCTTTTTCAAAACATACAGACTTATGGAAATTTAAGTCAACAGCTGTTCAACTGTCAAGTCACCGGCTACATTCAAGTCTGAGAAAAGAAGAAAATCTGTTTAAATGAAAGCTTGTTTGAATGAAGGCCATGAGTTTCAGCATTTGTGTTTGAAAAAAAAATTAAAGATTGTTACTAAAGTAAAAGATCTTTCCCTAGGATGACCTTTCTTTGTTGAAAATGTTGGAAAATCAATATTCAACATGAAGTATGAAACTGAAGTATGTCATCTGTAAGATCACCAGAGTGTTGAGGGAACTGAATACCCTCAACTCATGAACTCCTCAAGGCCAAAGGTTTGACCTAATGCAATACCTAGTGCATAGAAAGTGTTCTAGAAAAATGCATATTGGCAGAGTGAACAAAAGGGACAAAGAAATCAAGTGGTCACCTCTTTTTCTTTCGTTTTTCAAAGGCCTTATGTAATTGAGTTTTAGAAAGATTAATGATAGTTGGCAGGATATATAGTTGTGTGAAACACAGGCAATGGTTTGAATATTTTTTTTAACAGTTGAGAAAATTAAGATATAAGCTCTCGGTCAAGAGTGGGAATAGCCTGTCTTATTATGATACTGATTAATGGGCTGATTATTTTTCTTCATATGTGATAAAAATCTGTGTTCATACATGTTGTGGTTGAAAAGGTATGATAAGATAATGTGATTTTTTTTTCCAAATTAGGCTCTCTGGTTACAAGGCCCATATCTGTATCCCGTAAATGTAACAACCTTGATGAAAACATACTGATTTAAAGACCAAACATTAGATTTGCAGATGCAGAAAATCAATTGTGTTAATATACTAAAAACTTATGCTCTTACAATGGTTCATACTAAAATGACTTAGGGAGGACTAATATATAAATAAAATGGCAATGTATTAATTTATAATGGTGACGGTTTCTTTAAGCACCTTCACCCTAGCTGTGTATCCTGTAAACAGAGTTGGAAAGTGTTGGGACTGTAGGCATTCCTGCTGAAAAAGTGAAACTATAGGTCCCTGTGCTCAGAGACCACCCTGCTCAAAGGGGTTCCCCATCCATCATTGCTCTTTTTCTGTTTAAATTGGTCGATGCCTCATGAGTAGGGCTTTGTGATTTTTTTTATACTGTACTGCATTGTTCTTCCCAACATTATGTATTTCCTTTTCTTGGATCCAGCTCCATACCACACCTTTACTTTCAAAACTTTCCCACCATAACCTCTAGAACTGTCATTGTGGGGTTGTAAAAATAGCCCTATCTTCACCATTTGCACCTTTTTGCCGTTAAGTAAAACCTGACTCTCAGATGAAGATACCAGTTTCATTGCTAAGCTCTTAAGTGCTAGCTGCTCATTTCTCATAGTCCTGGGTGGTGAGATATTGTTTCTGCACTCCATACTCTCCAGCAGTACTTCCAGCAATAAGACCTCCACTCTCTTGTAAAACACACACATTACAACTCGTTTGAGATCCATGATATTTCACTGTACATTTCTCGTTGCCATCTTATTGCCATTGTCAACAGAAAAATCCAGTATACTCCCAATTATTTATCAAAAATTTTGGTGACTGGCTCACTAACATTATCTCCACGCAAATCCTGCCATTACTATCTTTGGTGACACCTGTGTGCACACGGACTCTCTGTCCTTAACATCCTCATCTCTAAAGACCTTGTCCACAGCTCCAATTCACATCTCTCTCTCTCACATTATGAATTTTGCTATTAATGTAGATTTTTTCTACTGTGTAATCACTAATTCAGGTATCACATTCTCTGAGTACAACCTGTTTTCCTAGCTATGGTCATTTCAGGACCTCAGTGAAGGTTCCAGTTCATTGCCTTTCTATCATATGGTCCTTGAAGCATCTCATTTTTTGTTATCAACATCCTTTCTCAGCATAAACACTTGCAGTAAATCTTACTCCAAGTTTCTTTTTTAAATTTTTTTAAGGTCTGCTTCTTTTGGTGAGGAAGATTAGCCGTAAGTTAACATCCGTTGCCCATCTTCCTTTTTTTTCTCATTTTTGTTTTCTCCCCAAAGCCCCAGTACATAGTTGTTTATCGTAGTTGCAAGTCCTTCTAGTTCTCCTGTGTGGGATGCCTCCACAGCAAGGCTTGTTGAGCAGTGTGTAGTTCCACACCTGGGATCCAAACCAGCGAACCCTGGGACCCTGAAGTGGAGCATGCGAACCTAACCACTACACAAGCAGGATACCCCTCCAAGTTTCTTTTTGATGATTTCTTCACTGCATTAAAAGCATCAGTTCTTCCCCACATTTTTCAAAACTGGAATCCAGCAATGCCTCCCAGCCCCCAACAGAAATCCCATTTTACCTCTTACTTCACAGAGAAAATATGACTAGATCTCCCTCAATTTCTTACTTCCACACATGCGAAACTACCTACACCTGTATCTATTTTGTCCTGCCTCCCTCTGCTGAAGCACTTTCACTTGGGGGCTCTTCCTTCACACATCCTCAGAAACCTTCTTATAGAGTTCCCCATTGCTTTTTATATATTTAACAATATCCTCACAACCAGATCTTTAAAATGTTTGCTAATTATGTATGTATATATATATGAGTGTGTGCATGTGTGTCTGTGTATATATACATACATTTACATATACAAACATATATACAATTGTTGCACTCAAAATATTTTTGCTTTTTAAATTCAGGGGATTTTCTACTTTGATTTCTCTTAATATAAATAAAGTTTGAAATAAACTTTTATTTAGCTTACTGAATATTAAATAAATTAAAATGCCTAAAAAGGCTTTATTTTCAAACCTGAGAGCTAAACTTTTTTCTGCACTTTGAAAAATCACAATTGTTAGTTTCCAGATGGCAAGTTTATTCACAAATGTTCTAAAGACAGATTCTTCCCTTTATATGACATTTTCATGTGAATTAAGATCTGTTGTATAAGACTGAAAAACTACTGTTAAAAAGACAGTCCTTCCTCTAGTGAATATATGTGAAACTATCTCCTCTTTTCATGAACGTATCTCATTTTCCACAGTGAGAAATAACACTCAAACTTCTATAATTCTTTCCTACTGCCTCTGCTCCTGCTGCATATATTTTCTTATGATACTGGAAAATTTTCAACTAACTAATCTACTGAGTATACACATACACACATAGGTATACATCCATATGTGTATACATTTATAAACATATGTATGTATATATTCATATGCTGTGCATATATTTACACACACATTTATGGTGTAATAACAGTGCATATGGTATTTATGTGGCTCTCTCTCACCTGCTATTGTAGGAGCAGCTGTTCTTCTTAAGCCTTTATTCATGGATGTCCCCAGGGGTGAGCCCCATGTGTGCCGAGGAGCTCATTCTCTCCTATTATGTAGCATCTACCACTTTTTCTCTCTCTCTTTTTTGGTCTGGGGGAAGATACTACAGTGCAGAAACAGGGCACTGACTTCAAGAGTGAGTCAGTCATGAGAGCTGACTTGCCCGCTTGGTATCTCTGTAGCATTTCCTACCTATTCTTCATGATATCTGGGACAAGATGTTGATAACCATGCAGTAGTACTAACTCCTATCATGCCACAAGTTTTGGTGCTGTTTCCCAACTCTGCAGAAGCCACAGTCATTATCAGTGCATACCAAAATATACCCTGGGACGTCCCTAGAAGTGAGAATTCTCATCCTCCCAACTTATTAACAGCTAAAATCCAGGACCATATGTGACCTCTCTTGGGAGACACTGGGATTTAAAGTGTCTCCCATGTACCAAGTAGGGTGCTGATTTTGGGATAGGAAGATCAATAGAGGTAAGTCTTGATCTCAAGGACTTTACTACACAACATGAGAGAGAGGTGTGTGAACGACTAACATGTAGTCAAGGCTCAAATGAAAAAGGTAGAAAGTTTTATGAAAGAACAAAGGAAGAGATATTTTATTTTTGCCTAAGCATTAAAGTTAGTCACAGAAGACAAAGGCTTTAACTGAATCTTGGATGATTAGAATAAATTCACCCAAGAGAGAGGCATGTGCCAAAGGAGTAAGTCATCAGTATTTATTCAAGTTATGGGGATTACAGAATATTCCCACCTGATTAGGGGTTTAAATCTCAAATGTCTTTATGGCTAAGGGAAGTCTAAAGGCAATCCAGCTAAATGTTTGAATACAGAAAGGGACTATTCATAAAGAACATATGTAAAGGACTTGTGTAATCCAGCCTGTGAAAGAAGATTCTGATGTTCAGCTCCAGATAATTGTTGCCATGTTGGAATGATGGGTTGGCAAGAACAGATTTTTTGTTTTACTAGAGAAGCTGCAAAAATATGGACTTTAATGTAAAATATTCCAGTTTTAAAATGGTGGCAATTAATTCCATTTTTAGTTAATTTATTGCATGTTTATTTAATTTTCTTTAAATAATTTTTATTTAATTTTTTGTCTCTGCAAGAGGAAGACTGATAACTGTTTAACCATTATTTCTTCTTTGGGTTCTCAGTTTACAACCAGAAGGTTAGAATATGTGTTGGGTAGATGTACCGTAAGATGCTCTTCCAGAGTTAAGTTTGTTTCCCCTTGATCTGAAGCAATAGGCCAATCAAGCACCATTCTCTTGCCGACAACTTTAGTGTTCCACCACCATTCTTGCCAATCATCCTCTACCCTCCTTTTATTCTTTCCTGAGATTCATTCTTAACTTTATCTCTAGAGAGAGACGCAGTTGGATTTATCTTGGATTTATCTTCTGCCTAAAATTTTTCTTGGATCTGTTTTTACTTGGTCTCTTAAAACTCTTTCTTTGTCTCATTGGCCAACATTTGTTCTTTCCTTCCGAGTTCAGACTATATCCAGGTGGTTTGTATTTCATAACCATTCCCTCAGTACTCAAATTCTGTGTGGCTGGTCAAGACCCTTGTAAGAAAATATTGTCCTCATGTAGGAGAGAGGATGTACAGGCAAATTTGGCTTAGGAAGGGTTTTAGAAGAGTTTTGTCTAATATGCTAATGAAATGGGAATATATGGATCTGAAAGTAGGGCACTATCAAGTATTTATAGGCAAGGAATTCACATGATTCAGTTTGAGATTACATAGTAGTAGTATGAAAATGGATCATAGATTGGAATAGGAGGTAGAGAGAAAGCATTCACCTAAAATATACAAATTTATCAAGATGAGAGTAAATTCTATTTCCTCAGAAAATTTTTTTTTCAACAACTTCAACCGTCATTATTAACACATTTCTGCAAACTCCTAGCCACTTATTGTCTCTTTCATTTTATTTATGAGTAAGTAATGGTAGTCCCTCTGTCTACCTCATTTGTCAATTTCATTATGGTAGAGAATGTACTTGAATAATTTCAATCATTTTAATCTTTTAACTTTAATAATGTGTTTTTTATACATAGAATAAGGTCTTTGTGTCCTTTATATGTCCTTTGTATGGATATTTTGGTGATTGTCTATGTTCGCTTGAAAAGAATCTGTATTCTGCTCTCTAAGAGTGGAGTGGTCTATAAATATCAATGGGTTCAGTCAGTTGAAAGTATTTTCAGGTCATCTGTGTCCTTACTAATTTAATGTTCTGTCAATTAGTGAGAGAAGAGTTTTGAAGCCTCCAAATATAATTGTTACATTTGTCTGTTTCTCCTCTCAGTTTTTGTTTAATTTATTTTGAAAGTCTACAAATATTTAAGATTTCTTTCTTGATATTTCTTTCTTTCTTTCTTTCTTGATAAATCATCCCCTTAGTCATCATATAATCTCCTTCTTTATTATTGTTCTTAGCCCTTTGCCTGATGTGTCCATCTGATAATAAGATGGCCACTCAAACTTTCTTTTATAAGTGTTTCCATGGTGTATATTTTTCTATTCTTTTCCTTTTAATTTATCTATGTCTTTATATTTAAAATGGATGTCTGTCAGAAAGTATATAGTTGGATTTTACTTTTTCAAAATTTTTATCCAATTCTATGATCTCTGACTGATTTAAATTTCAGGTTTATTAAGGTATAACTGACATATAAAACTGTAAAATATTTAAAGTGTACATTGTGGTGATTTGATATATGTGTATATTGTGAAAGGATACCCCCATCAATTTAATTAGCCCATCCATGACCTCACATACATATCTTTACTTTTTATTTTGGTGAGAACGTTTAAGTTCTACTCTCTTAACAAAGTTCACTTGTACAATACAAAGTTATCAACTATAGTCAGCACTTCTCATTATATGCATAGACCTTATTCATCTTCTAGCTGGAACTTTCTCCCACCTCCCAGCCCCTCACAATCACTTTTCTTCTCTCTGTTTCTGAGTTTGCTTTTTTCTTTTTCTCTTAAGATTTCACATATAAGTGCCACTATTTAGAATTTTATTTCTCTGTCTGGCTTATTTCCCCATAGCATAACACCTTTAAGGTCCATCCATGTGATCTCAAATGGCAAGAATTTTTTCTTTTATAAGACAACCTAAGTGTCCACCAGCAGCTGAATGGATAAAGTGTGGTATATATATACAAAGGCTATTGTGAATAATGCAAAGAATATGAGAATGAAGATAACCTTTCAATATTCTGTTTTCATTTCCTTTATATATATATCCATCAGTGGGACAGCTGGATGATATGGTAGCTTTATTGTTGACTTTATGAGGAACCTTCTGCTGAAAAGAAAGGCAACAGTATGAGCTGGTTGTTACATGTTATTCATGAAAAAAAGAACCTCTGATTGTATAGGAATAGTTTGAACTATAATATGTACTCATCGCCATAACCCCTCCCCTCAGCTCGATGCAGAATGAGCAGGTGAAACTCCCAAATCCGAGCTTCTCCCTGAGGAAAGAAATTTGGAGCATCAATCTCCAAATCGGGTGGAGGGTCTGTGTGAGGGACTGGCCTCTGTATTGCCTATCTTGGAACACAGACAGCAGACATAAATGAGAGGGAACAGGAGATTACTATCTTCTAAAAAAGAAACTGGCAAATCTCTCTAGTTAGAAATTTACATGCACACGTCCAGAGAAGTCACAGCCACAGAAAATGTTTGAGAGGCCCCCAGAATCTCTTTCCAGGCTAACTGGTGAAGGTCTTTCCCTGTATGAAGTCAGTCTGTAAAGACAAGGAGAGGTGGCTATTTAATCAAATGGACAGACACCAATATAAAGTGTCCAGAAACATAAAAAAATGGAAATATGGCCCAAATAAAGGAAAAAAAAAATAAATCTCCAGAAATCAATGCTAAAGAGATGGAGATATATGAATTACTTGACAAAGAATTCAAAATAACCATCATAAATATACTCAATGAGTTCAGGAAAATGATTAATGAACAAAATGAGTGTTTCAACAAAGAGATAGCAAATATATTTTAAAAACCAAACAGAATTTTGGGGCTGAACAATACAATAACTTACCTAAAAATTTCACTAGATGGGTTCAACTGCAGATTTGATTAAGCAGCTGAAAGAAGTGAACTCAAAGAGAGGTCATTTGAATTTATTCAGTCAGAGAAGCAAAAAGCAAAACTTGAAAGAGTTTAAGGGACTTATGAGAAACCATCCAACAGCAATATATGCATTGTAGTAATCCCAGAAGGAGAAGTGAGAGAGAAAGAAGCAGAGCAGTACTCAAAGAGATAATGGCTGAAAGTTCTCAAATCTGGGGAAGCAAATGAACATCGAGATTCAAGAAGCCCAAAATATCCAAAGGAGAGGAATCTAAAGATGTCCACACCAAGACTCATTATAATCAAAGTGTCAAAAGTCAAAGACAGAGAGAATTTTGAACACAGGGAAAGAAAAGTGACTTGCCACAGACAAAGGAACCTCTATAAAATGATCAGTGGATTACTTTGCAGACAAAAAGAGAGTGAGATGATATATTCAAAGAGCTGAAAGAAAAACAATATACTGCTGACCAAGAATACTACATCTGGCAAAACTATCCTTCAAAACTGAAGGAGAAATAAAAATTTTCCCAGATAAGCAAGAGATGAAAGAATCCATCACCACTAGGCTAGACTTACAAAATATGCCAAAGGGAGTCCTTCAAATTGGAATGAAAAGATGCTAACCAACAACATGAAAGCATATGAAAGAATAAAGCTTGCTGATAAAGGTAAATATATAGAAAATACAGAATACTGTAATGTTGTACCAATAGTGCATAAATCATTGTTGAGTCTAGTATTAAAGTCAAAGGACAAAAGTATATAAATAGCTATAACTCTAAAAATATGTTAAAGGATACACAATATAAAAAGATGCAATTTGTGACATCAATAGCATTGTTGGTGTCAGGGAGAGAAGTAAAAGTATAGAGTTTTTGTATGTGATTAAAGTTTAGTTGTTATCAGCTGAAAATAGACTGTTAGAAGTATACGATGTCTTATGTAAGCCTTATGGTAACCATAAAGAAAACACCTATAGAAAATACACAAAATAAAATGAGAAGGTAATCAAATCATGTCACTACAAAAAAAACAAAAACAATAAAACACCCGGGAAAACAGCAGGATTGGTAAAGAGAGACAAAAATGCTGCAAGACAGACAAAAAATAATTACAGTGGCAATAATCTTTCTCTATCAATAATTACTTTAAATGCAAATGGATTGACCTCCCCAGTCAAAAGACATAGCTCAATGGATTAAAAAAAACGAACAAGTATATGCTCTCTGAAAGAGATTCACTTTAGATTTGAAAACACACATAAGCTAAAAGTAAAAGGATCGATAAAAATACTCCATGAAAATTGTAACCAAAAGAGAGTGGGGGGGGGGGGGTCATACTTACATCAGGAAAAATACAACTTAAATTAAAACTGTCAAAAGAGGCAAAGAAGGATATCATACAGTGATAAAAGGGTCAATTCACCAAGATGATTTAACAATTATAAATATATCTCCACTCAATATCAGAACACTCAATTATGTGAAGCACACTTTGATAGAACTGAAAGAAGAAATAGATAGCAATACAATAATACTAGGGGATTTCAAGATCCCAGTTTCAATAATGGATATAACTTTTGGAGAGAAGATCAATAAGGAAACAGAAGACTTGAACAACACTATACACCAAATTGACCTAACAGATAAATGCAGAACATCCCACTCAACACCTGCAGAATACACATTCTTCTCAAACATATGCAGAACAAGTCACAAAACAAATCTTAACAAATTTAAGAAGACTAAAATCATACCAAGTATATTTCCTGAACACAGTAAATGAAACTAGAAATTAATAGCAGAAGGAAAACTGGAAAGTTTACAAATATACGGAAATTAAAACAATACACTTCTTTTTTGGTGAGGAAGATTGGCCCTGAGCTAACATTTTTTTTGCCAGTCTTCCTCTGTTTTGTATATGGGATGCCACCACAGCTTGGCTTGACCAGCAATGTGTATGTCTGCTCCCAGGATCCAAACCCATGAACCCTGGGCCACTGAAGTGGAGCACCTGAACTTAACCACTACATCACCAGGCCATCACCTAAGCAACACACTTTTGAAAAACCAATGGGGCAAAGAAGAAATCAAAAGGGAAGTTAGAAATTTTGTTTTTGTTTATTTGTTTGTTTGTTTTTAGAGAAAGATTAGTCCTAAGCTAATATTTGCAGCCAATGCTCCTCTTTTTGCTGGGGAAAATTGACCCTGAGCTAACATCCATGCCCATCTTCCTCTATTTTATATGTAGGACGGCTGCCACAGCATGGCTTGATAAGCAGTGAGTAGGTCCACACCCAGGATCCGACCTGGTGAATCCTGGGCTGCTGAAGCAGAATGTGTGAACTTAACCACTGCGCCACCGGGTCGGCCCCTAGAAAATTTATTGAGAGAAACAATAATGATAAATGCCTAAATGAAAAACAAAGAAATATCTCAAATAAATAATCTAACTTTGCACCTCAAAAACTAGAAAAAGAACAAACCAAGGCAAAAGATAGCAGAAGGGTGGAAATAAGAAATATTAGAGCCATAGTAGACAAAATAAAAAATAGAAAACAATAGAAAAATAAACAAAACTGAGTTGGTCTTTTGAAAAGATTAACAAAATTGATAAAACCATTAGCTAGACTAAAAAGAAAAGGGAAAAAGGGAAGGCCTGGTGGCATAGTGGTTAAGTTCACAAGGTCCACTTTAGTGGCCCGGGGTTTGCGGGTTCAGATCCTGGGCATGGACCTAGACACCACTCATCAAGCCATGACATGGTGGCATCCCACATACAGCACAGAGAAAGATTGGTATAGATGTTAGCTCAGGTACAATCTCCCTCAGGGAAAAAGAGGAGGATTGGAAGCATGTTAGCTCAGGGACAATCTTCCTCATAAAAAATAAAAAGGAAAATACTCAAATACATAAGTCAGAAATGAAAGATGAAGCATTAAAACTTATGTCCCATAAGTGAAAAGGACATAAAAGACCACTATGAACAATTATGCCAACAAACTGGAGAATCTAGAAGAAGTAATAAATTCCTAAAAACATGCAACCTACCAAGACTGAAACATGAAGAAACAGAAAATCTTCACAGATTTATTACTATTAAGGATAATGAATTAGTAATCAAACACCTCCTAACAAAGGAAAGTCCAGGACCAGGTGGCCTCACTAGTTAATTCTACCAAACACTTTAAAAAGAATTGTCAATCCTTCTTAAACTCTTTGAAAAAATTAAAGAAGAGGGAGCACTTCAATACTCATTTTGTGAGGCCAGCATTACACTGATATCAAAACCAGACAAAGACATTACAAGAAAATAAAACTATAGGCCAATATCCCTGATGAATATAGATGCAAAAATCCTAGACAAAATACCAGCAAAGTGAATCCAATAGCATACAAAAGGATCATATACATCATGACCAAGTGGGGTTTATCTGGCATGCAAGGATGGTTTAACATCTGAAAATCAATCAGTGTGATATACCATATTAACACAATGAAGGATAATTATCACAGGCTCATCTCAAGTGGTGTAGTAAAAACATTTGACAAAATTCAACATCTTTTCATGATAAAAACGTTCAACAAACCAGGCATAGAAGGAAATTATCTCAACATAATAAAAGCCATATATGAATCACCCACAACTAACATCACACTCAATAGCGAATAACTGTTCCTCTAAGATCAGGAACAAGGCAACAATGAGACTCTTATCACTTCTGTTTAACAGAGTACTGGAAGTCCGAGTCAGAGCAATTAGGCAAGAAAAAGATATGAAAGGCATCCAAATTGAAAGAGATGGAGCAAAACTATCTCTGCAGATAACATGATCTTATATGTAGAAAACCGTTAACACACCACAAAATAATAAATAAATTCAGTAAAGTTGCAGGATGCAAAATCAGCATACATAAATCAGTAGCATTCCTATATGCTAACAAAGAACAATACAAAAGGAAACTAATAAAGCAATCCTATTTACAATAGCATCAAAAAAAATCCTTAAGAATAAAGTTATCCCAGGAAGCAAAAGAGTCATACACTGAAAACTGCAAAACGTTGGTGAAAGAAATTAAAGAAGGAACCAATAAATGGAGAGACACCCTGTGTTCATGGATCAGAAGGCTTAATAGTGTTATAATGTCCTACTACTCAAAGTGATCTACAGATTCAAGGCTGTCCCTGTCAAAATCCCAGTGGCATTTTTACAGAAATATAAAAAACAATCCTAAAATTCATATGTAACCATAAAGGACCCCAAATAGCCAAAGTAATCTTGAGAAAGAAGAACATAGCTGAAAACCTCACACTTTGTGATTTCAAAGCATGTGACAAAGGTACATAAATTAAAACAATATTGTACTGATATGAAGGCTGACATAAAGATCAATAGAACTGAATAGAGAGAAATAGACTCACATGTTTGTAGCCAATTGATCTTCCACCAGGGAGCAAATAATACACAATGGGGAAAGGATAGTTCCCTCATCAGAGGGTTTTGAGAAAACTGGTTATCCACATGCAAAAAAATAAAATTGGATCCTTATTTTACACCATATGCAAAAATCAACTCAAAATGAATTAAAGACGTAAGTGTAAGACCTGAATCTATAAAACTCCTAGAAGAAAACATAGGGGGAAAAGCATCATGACATCAGTCTTGGCAATGATTTATTGGATATGATACCAAAAGGCACAGGCGACAAGAGCAAAAATAAAGTGGAACTACATCCATCTAAGAGGCTTCTGCACAACAAAGGATACAATCAACAGAGTGAAAGATAACCTACGGAATGGGAGAAAATATTTGTAAATCATATATCTGATAAGGGGCTAATATCTAAAATATATAAGGAACTTCTACAACTCAATAGCAAAGAGCAAACAACTTGATTAAAATATGAACAAAGGAATAGACATTTCTCCAAAGAAGACACACGAGTACCCCACAGGTGTTTGAAAATATGCTCAACATCACTAATCAAATCAAAATCATATTGAGATATCATTTCACACCTGTTAGGATGATCATTGTCAAAAAAAACAAAAAAGAACAAGTGTTGGCAAGGATGTGAAAAAATTAGAGCCCTCGTGCACTGTTGGTGGGAATATAAAATGTTTCAGCCATTATGGAAAACAGTATGGAGATTCCACAAAAAAAACCAGAATAATTTACCATCATGTAATTCATCAGTCCTACTGCTGGGTACCTATCCAAACAAATTGAAATCAGGATGTCAAAGAGCTACTTTACTCCCGTATTTATTGCAGCATTATTCACAATTGCCAAGATGTAGACACAATCTAAATGTCCATCGATGGATGATAGGATAAAGAAAATGTGGTATATACATACAATGGAATATTATTCAGCCTTAAAAAAGAATGAAATCCTATCATGTGTGATAATATGGGTGAACTTTGAGGACATCAGGCTAAGTGAAATGTTTGTCACAGAAGGACAAATATTGTCTGATTTCATTTACATGAGGTATCTAAAGTAGTCAAACTCATAGAAGCAGAAAATAGAATGGTGGTGGGCAAGGGCTGGGGGGAGGGGGAGATGAGTAGCTGCTGTTCAATGGGTATAAAATCTCAGTTATACAAGATGAAAAAGTTCTAGAGATATGATGTACAAGATTGTGCTTATAGTAAACAATACTGGTCTGCACAGTTGAAAATTTGTTAAGAGGATAACTCTCATGTTATGTATTTTTTTATTACAAAAAAACCTTATTGATAGGTTAAGTGTTAAAGATCAATTCACCATCTATGTATGAGGTTCTTTACTCTCAAACTAAATATGATAATATCTAGAAGTTGTATTCTGCATTTTCAAATAAAATAAGCATTGGTTTTCTACTTACAATTGGCTTCGGCCATCTAATTGGTTGTATTTCCTTTAGAGAAACATTCAGTTTAATGACCATTACCTTGATAGCTCATCTCTTGTGGTGCAGTTTCATTATACCTCTGTGGTTTCTTAGACTTCCCTCAGGTTTATGATCTGAACATCCTCTCTTCCATAGCTCTTTAGTCAAGGATGAAATTTTCATTATTTCCAGTGAGAGATAGGCTAGGTGGCAACTGTGGCTCGTATTGTTGATTATGTTGTTATTACTATTAGCAGTAGTAAACATTGATTAAATGCCCATTGTGCAGTGAACGAAGTAGTAAGATGTTGAAAACTGGCATCCTTTTGCAGGAAGCTTTCATCCTTTAAAAGCATGATGAACCCCTCCTCCCCAAAAATATACAGTAATACTTAAATTTGCTTTATGGAACTGTAAAACTGAGACTTGGAGGAAAAGTTAGCTGTCAGCTAATCCAAAGTCCCCTGGTGGGTTTGGGTTCCTATACAACATCCCTTTGCTGCATCAGTGCCTGTGCTTTTCCAGGGAGCAAGATCCGTTATTAGATAGCTCTAAATGTTATACAGTCCTTTTTCCTCTTGAGGTAAAGCCCAGGACAAGCTATGGGTGAATTTTTCTATGACAGAGTTACAGTCAAGGTAACCTCTGAATATTAGGGCCATTATTTTGAACACAGAACACTTATTTTGAACACAGGACAGGAATTGTTTTTACTCAGCTTTCTCTGTACAGAGAGAAAAAAGTCAGATAATAAGGTTGTCAATAAATTATGGGGAAGCAATTCAGCATAAGACATAAGGAAAGTCCATAAGACATCTTCATGATGGTTCGATAGTCTACAGTTGGTGTTTATTTCTTGGCTGAATGGTAGGGAGGAGAAAACTGAGCATGGTAAGAGTGACTGTATTTCCTATGTGTAAACTCCTAACTTATCGCCAAGTTTTTACATAGTGTCAGGCTGAGGACACTTTGAGTTAGAGGCTAATTCAAGGTGTGCACCTGTGATTTAAAGAGATGAATGTACATTTATTAGAACGTGAATTCATAGGAACATAACTATTTGGACATTGTATTAGTTTTCTAGGGCTGTCGTAACAACATGCCACAAACTGGATGGCTTAAACAATAGAAATTTATTGTCTCATAGTTCTGGAGGCTAGAAGTCCAAGGTCATAGAGGTGGCAAGGTTGGTTCCTTCTGGGGGCTGTGACTGAGAATCTCTTCCAGGCCTGTCTTCCAGCTGCTGGTGGCTTGCTGGCATCTTTGGCATTTTTTGGCTTGTAGTTGAGTCATGATCTTCGTATTCAAATAGTGCTTTCCCTGTGTGTGTATGTGTGTCCAAATTTCCCCTTTTTGTAAGGACACCAGTCATACTGGGTTAAGAGCCCACCCTACTCCAGTATGACCTCTTCTTAACAAAGTACATCTTCAATCAAACCTATTTCTAGATAAGTTCACATTCTGACATACTGATGGAGTTAGGACTTCAATGTACGAATTTTGGGAGGTATTTAAGTAATGTGTTCAGTGCTTTTAAAACAGCTAATCCATGAACTTTGAAGATCCCTGAAAACTCAAATAGATGGTTAAGAATTTCAAATAAAGTACAATTATAAGCAAAATCCCCAAGAAATATAGCTGCATAACCATGAAATTAATTGGATGAGTGTCAGGATGAAGCTTTCCCATATAATGATTTTGAATTCTCAGAAGTAAGAGAGCACCCAATTTATGGCTTTAATTTTAATCTGTGCAGGATCTATGCTAAGCGAATAAAGAAGTTTTGTTTCTTTGTTTGTTTTAAGAAAGATTACAGAGTTAAGTTTCAATTATATAAATGAAGGGAAAGGTGGTATAGATAATTCAAAATAAAAAATATTGAAAATGTCATTTTTAGTAGAATGGCAACAGATTTATCTTCTAATAAATAGTTTGCTTAGCTTGTTTTTGTGTTACAGGAATTTTCCACGGACAGCACTGAGAGGTGGAAAATGTGTGGTTATGCTATTTATTCACTATGGGACTTAGGGCTTGCAAATTTACTTTTGAACCTATAAAGCTGCAGATGTAGCATTTTTATAGGAAAAGTGGGAAGAATAAGTCAACTCTTGATGATGGTGTGATGATACGTAGGTTTTGCTCATGAACTGTTACTGCTGTTGTTTAGTTTGCTTCCCTCCAGATTTTATTCCCACTCCCCTCGCCAGGAACGTGATTGACCATGACCCCAACATCACTGGTTTTAAGGAAGGGGTAAAGATTATTTGTGAAGGTACCTTTGTTGAAGAAAACATGCAAATACACTCAACGTGGAATACACAAGATTCAGTAAATAAAATTAATAATTTCTCAGATTCATTCTCTAATAGCACTTGTATACAAATTTGTTATAAAAGAGGGTTATATGCAAAGCAAACAAAAAATCAAACCCAGAAGATTTGCAGCACACTTACCTGTTTCAAGTTCTGCTTGCATTGACCAGAACGCACACCTTCATAAAACTTTAAAACTCCTGGCACTTTGATTTCTTGTTTGGATTTTCATATTTATACTGGAGAAATCATTTAAAAAGCATCTGTTCATCAAATTTGGTGGGAGTAAAAAATACACAGATCCCTACTGCATAATGGCAATAACACTAGCAAGAGCATGTCTTTAATGCTTTTGTGAAAATTTGAAACAAAGCAAAACTTGTTACCCTCTGCGTCAATAAGCATTTGTGCAAAAAATCCATCGCGTATCTGGTCGTTAAGCCCTGTTGAGATTATTTAGCTTTGCGTCCCAAGAATCTAACGATTATATCTTACCTCAAATCCATAATATGGAGGAGAATGAGAAATAGACTTACGCATTTCTAGAAAAACAAATTTTTAAAATATTTCCTTTGTAATATGAGTGTATATGCCTTGTCTAAAATAAGATTCTCTCTCTTTTTTTACATTTTAAATTTATTAAGTGAGTGTTAATGCAGTGAATTTCCATAATGGGTTGGTCAGCATCTTTACATAGTAAAAGTGGGCATATTCCGGGGTCTGGCACTGTGGTGCAGTGGTTAAGTTCACATGTTCTGCATCGGTGGCCCGGGGTTTGCCTGTTTGTATCCCAGGTGTGGACCTATGCATTGCTTGTCAAGCCATGCTGTGGCAGGTGTCCCACATATTAAAGTAGAGGAAGATGGGCACGGATGGTAGCTCAGGCCAATCTCCCTGAGCAAGAAAAAAAGAGGAGGATTGGCAGCGGATGTTAGCTCAGGGCGAATCTTCCTCAAAAACAAAACAAACAAATAAAAATGGACATATTCCCTTTGAACAGTTCTTCCTGCAGTTTTTTTTTTTGTGTGTGTGAAAAGGTCGTTAACAAAAATCATTCATGCAATTACAATAGTTGCTTCAACTTACTTATGTCAATATGTTGTTGTCTTAACCCCAAGTTCATTTCTGAGTATCCTATGATGTCAGCCAGCCATCTCCACATCTTTAAAAGCAAAAAAAAGCTTATTTGTTGATTACATATAACTAAGGAAATAAAAGCATTGCAAAAACTTGAAAATTAAACGCAAGCTTTTCAAATAAGATGTGTGACCCATTTATTGGACCTCACTTTGAAAAATATATATGAGTTTTACTTTTTATTTGGCACATTGAAATATTGCAAGATTCTTCATCACGTTGATTTATTCACTTATTCATCATCTGTTTTTCTTTGTTAAACTATGGTTATTTTTGGCCTAAGTGCAAAATGGAAGATATTTTAACAAGTTGTATATGCAAATGCAATTACAAGCTCTGCATCCAGAGGTGTTTGAACATGTTTTCACTTGACATTCAGATTTGTTTAGATACTAAACACAGCAGGTGTAAGTCCACAACCTCATATCTGCGGTTCTCAAATTCCAAACCAGGAAAAGCGGAATTCTTTTTCATAAACTTCTTAAAGGCAAAACCTGACCTCATGTGAATCAATCTGGTTGTAACACCTGGGGTCATTTCCATTTAGTGTGAACAGTGATCTCACTGCACAAATGTTAATATTTTGATTCCTGGCCCTTTGGAAAGATTTAAGGTGGATGCACCATATTGCTTTTCTAAACTCTCCAAAATTCTGAATTCCTAAACAAATCTGACCCCAAGCATTTCCAGTGACAAATGGTGGGCCTGTGTTTCCTCTATCCTTTCCTAGAGGAACTTACACAACTTTGTAAATGTCATGAAGGTATTCATCACAGTGTGATTCTGTTTGTGTGTTTGTTTATTTCTGTAGGTGTGAATCTGACATTCTCATAACCCATTTTGTAGGTAGAGGGACCTATACCTTTTGAAAGACTGAAATTGTTTTTCCCACAAGAGGATTTACAACATTGCAATTAACTCAAAAGAGATTTCCTACATACTCACATGGTAAGTCATAAGATCTGCCGGTAATGTTGGTAATAATTTTGGTAGGACTGGTCTTCATTGTTGTTGATGACAGCAATGGGTATTGTTATTTATGTGGGTTATTGGAATAATTCTTGTGTGACAGGTGAAATAACTCATTAAACATAAGTGTCTTAAAGGCTGGACAACGTAATTCATTCTGCCATAATGATGCATAGGTAAGGGAGGCTAGGATGCTACAGGGTCAGATGAGATTTTGGCTTTTAGATTGAAAAGTTCTATGTTAGATGAAGCGGGTCTCCTGGGAGGCAGTTTCATTATATCCCTGATGTTAGCAACATTGTCTCATAGAAAAAATTTTCATTTCCCTGGTTTCATTTCATTGGTCCTAGCCATATCCCTTTGTGCTGCTCTAAATAATTCAATATTTTAGCTCCTAGTAGAGGGCTCCTTTCACTCCCACTTCCTGCTCCCACTTTATCCAATAAAATCTTGGGTTTAAATTTGCTATTGTTTAATATCTTTTAATTTTATTCTCTGGACCTCAGTCTACAATTCATCTGCCTTTTACTACCCAAAGTTTCCCTAATAGATACGATCAGAGCTACTTAGTGATAATAATAATACATTTTTACACAAAAGTAGAATCAAATGCAGCAATTCATATCTTTTTTCACTAACAGTTCTGGGGTATTATAAGTTTTTTCTGCCAACAGCCAGCTGCTTTCCAATTGCCACTAAGACAAATAAAACCTAATAAAAATGATGACTTTATAATAATTAAAAGTCAAAAAATAGCTGGATCTTTTCCCACTTAGTTGCCAACGCTTAACTGACTTTCTGTTCTATAATTAGTTAACATTTGACATTTTGTTATTTTCTTTGTTTTCCTTGCCTGGTTTTTAAATTATTGTTTTTATCAATTACGTATCCTAATGTATCTTAGAAAATTTCAAGCTCAATCCCCTCGTATTGTTGCTATGTTTTTCTCTTACCCTATTTTCATTTATTTCAAAGGTATTAAAGAAAATTTATTGAAATTCCCCTGACTCCCTTTTTTTTTGTTTGAGGAAGATTAGCCCTGAGCTAACATCCGCTGCCAATCCTCCTCTTTTTGCTGAGGAAGACTGGCCCTGAGCTAACATCCATGCCCATCTTCCTCTACTTTATATCTGGGACGCCTACCACAGCATGGCTTTTGCCAAGTGGTGCCATGTCCGCACCTGGGATCCGAACCAGTGAACACCAGGCTGCTGAGAAGCAGAATGTGTGAACTTAACCGCTGTGCCACTGGGCCGGGCCCCTGCCTCCCTTTTTTATACCGTGTGCTTAGTAAAATCATTTGCAAGTTTGGAGAGTGAATACCACATGAGTTCTACTCCTAATAAAATTTGCAATATTGTAAAAAAAGCAGATATACAAAAAATTGGAAAGAATGCCATTCTTTAAGATAGGGGTGAGTATGTGTGAGTGCGGAGGGGGACACGAGATACCAAGAGATGAGTGTAAACTGATGTCAGACCTCCAAATGCAAATTGTGATGATGATGTTACTTTAAATTCGCTCACTTGCAAACTGGTTAAGATTAGAGTCAATGCTGGGATATGTAGTGGCTTAAAGCAGACCAGAAAATGTTTTCAATTTCTCCCCTCAAGAGATGGAGACATTTTTTATGCCGTTGAATCTGGGCTGGCCTTACACTTTGCTTTGGTCACTAGAATTTGATGAAAGTGATGTGGTAGTTCTGACCCTGCACCTCAAATGGCCTTACAACGTCGGTTTTAATTCTCTCAAAACACTGAAGCTACCCCTGAAGGATTCCGAGCTAGTCATCTTGAGGATAGGAGACCATGCTGTAAAAGGGATCCAGCAGATAGCCTGCAACAGCCATCAAGACTATGACTTGGCCTGTACAGCCCCAGATGAGCTGCCGGATGACAGTGGCCACATGAGTGACCCCAGGTGAGACTATCAGGAGAATTGTCCAGCTGACCTCAGACTGAATTGCTGACCACTGCATCCTGGGCAAATAAATTTATTAATAATTTAAGCCATTTTGAGCCGCCAAGTTTTGGGGTTGGTTTGTTAATGCAGCAAAACTTAACTGAGATAGACAGAAATAAACATGTAGACAAGGCAAGGGGCATTTGGTTTTATGGAAGAAATGCTTTTCAAGTGTTTTTTATGATAATACAGTGTGCAGTTTTCTCTGGAGGTGCACACTAGTTCTACTGTTGTGTCGATTGTACCACAATCAAAATCAAGCAATTGTACCACAATCGAACTCTCGTTTGTGTCTAAAATATTTGACCATTTAATTAAAAAGGTTATAAAAACTTTTGCAAACAGTTGAGAAGAATCATATCAACAAAATTATTAAACAGGCTGCTTGAAAAAGATAAGCTATTGACATGAACATTTTTCAATTTTTTAATTTAACTTGTATTTGCATCCGAGTAATATGTGTATAAATGCATTTTTCACTCCTACCCTTTACTGATTTCCATTTCTAAAAGCCAATCACTCTCAAGTCTTTTAGCTCCTTCTTCTGCTATTTACTTTTACATTCTCAAACAGCATATTTATACATAATACATTTTAATTTTTTAACTTGAGATAGTATCTTCTGATTTCTTACCACAAGCAAAGAAGATTTACCATTCACACATATATCACAACTTCAACCACACATTCCTCCCCTCTCCCCTTTCCCCCAATATATTTCTTTGGGTTTAATTAATATTCAGCATTAAATGATCATGATTATGACATAAATATTCTTCAAAGTAAAAACATGCAACATGTACTTTCTTACTTGTAATCTTTTTATTTTCTCTAAAGTTAATAATTGCCTAGATTATTTATTTTCTTAATCTTCAATGTCCTTATTACTAATTTGTTACCAAATTCTCCTTTGTGGTTGTAAATCTTGTCTCAAAATGATAAGACACATCTGGGAATCAACAGATTCACATTCCTTGTGGAAGAATACTTAAGACTTCTATTTCTCTGTCCAATATAGACTTGTTTTTCTCTAGGCCTAATGGACAACGAGTATCCTAGACTTAGAACTTCCCTTAACCACAATTCTGGGAATTTCTTTTCCTCTCTGCCACGTTGGAGCTACGGTTTCTAGACCTCAGATCTTCTTTCTTTCTTGCATTAATATCTTATTTTGTTGAGCCCATTCTCCAGTAACTTCATTACAAAGGATGAATGAAAATAGAATCACCTTGATGTAGAAATCCAGAAATTCCATAAAGTCTGCAGTCTATGTGGATGGTAACACTTAAAGATGGATGGTGCATAGTTCACACAACTATATTGGCAGCTCTGACATCAAGTACATTTTTTGAGACATTGTCTGAAATTATTTCAAATCTATGTTCACATTTGATTGTTGTTTTTTACTGGGTACAGTATTATAGAATAGAAATTATTTTCCTCAGAATTTTCAAAGCATTCCTGCAAAGTGATCTAGCTTCTGGTCTTGATATTTTCTGAACTAAAAACCTGATTTTTTTCTGCAGACATTCAGAAACTTTTATCCCTTGTCTTCTAAGATTTCTAGTGGTGTAACCTGACAAAAGTCTCATTTTTACGTGGTTTTTTTTTTTTTGGTCTTTCTGCAGGCCGTTTCTATTTGAATATTCACATCCTTTCAGAATGGAAAATTCTGCTTATTTGGTTGTTTGATGTATACTTTTTCCTCTCAATTTTCCCAGCTCTCTTTTTCCAGAACTCATATTAATCACATTCTGGGTGTATACTCTAATTTGTATGTCTTTCTCTCCAAATTTACATCGTTTTGCTTTTTTGTTTTACATGGTTTTTAAAAACTTTTTACTTTGTTTTCCCAATGTCTGTTGTAGTTTTAAAAATTCTGCTGCCATATTTTTAATTTCTAAGAGCTTATTCTTGTTATATTAATATTTTAGAATGTTCTGTTGTTCGGTTGATGCAACATTTTTTCTTGTTTCTTTCAAAATATTAATTATAGTGTTTTTATATGTTTCTTCTATTCCAAGCAGTGTCTCTGTTTCCTTGAAGTTTTTTTTTTTTATTTTGTAGGCTTGGTTTTGTTTCTTTCACTTTAGATGCTTTCCGTAAACACTTTCTGATCCTTAGCCAGCTTTCATTTCTAAGAGAGAGGTCTTAACAAATTGGAAAATTGGGTATGTATGAACCTGACGTCTTTTGGTGGGCTTCACTGTAGGAAGATAAGAGCGAAAATGTGGCTTTTTAGTTGGAGGACCTCTGTATATCTTTATCTATAGATCTTTTACAAATCTCGATCCATTCCAGTTTTGGATGTAAATTGCAAGTTGATGTCTACTTATGGAGGCTTGAACTTCAGCTTTGAATCATTTTCTATTTCTTCATCTGCTCTCCAATTTGCAACATTTTATTGATATCTCACCATGACCAATGATTCTCTCCCATTCATTCTTTTTATGCTTATGGGTTTATGCCTTTGAAAGAAATCATTCATTTTTAATAGAAGCTCTGGGGAAGACCAGAGATTTACATATATGATCAACTACTATGTTGTTTTTTTTTTAAAACCAATACGCTTTTTTTTTCTTTTTTTTTAAAGATTTTATTTTTTCCTTTTTCTCCCCAAAGCCCCCCGGTACATAGTTGTGTATTCTTCGTTGTGTGTTCTTCTAGTTGCGGCATGTAGGACGCTGCCTCAGCGTGGTCTGATGAGCAGCGCCATGTCCGCGCCCAGGATTCGAACTAACGAAACACTGGGCCGCTTGCTGCGGAGCGCGCGAACTTAACCACTCCGCCACGGGGCCAGCCCCACAACTACTATGTTTTACCAAAAATTTTTGATACTTTTATTTTTGGTCAGATGAATACTTTTGAAAACTCTGTTAGCAGGAAATACATTAAAATGGTATAGAATTGAAAAGTTATAAATAGGAAAATGTCTCATTTTCACTCCTGAATTTGCTATCTGCTACCGCTCCCCTGAGCCACCTATTGTTTTCAGTTTCTTTTATAATTTTCTGAGCATATAACACACATTCTACTGCCCTTGGGTTTTTGGCACTGATCAATAAGAGCTGAACATTCTATGCCATCCTCCAAAGCCAGCATTCTTTATTTTGTGGCCAATTTAGAAATCTCATTCTCTCACTGCTAATTCTACCGATAATTTTTTGATTAATTCTTTGACCAAACTAAATTAATATTAATAAAGTTAGGATAGTGGGAGAGTCTAACTTTAAGGACATTAAAATTTTCAATGGAGAGAAATTTCCAAAAAGGTATTGTATAAACAGGCACATACTTGATGTAGATCCTCTTGCTTTTATTACTTTACTTAACTTCTTTATTCTTTTGAAGATGTTGATGTGGTTTGTTACATCATTGATTCCAAAACACTTCCTCCAAATTTCTTGAGAGAAGGATTTATATTTCTTTTTTCTTGGTGAGGAAGATTGGCCCTGAGCTAACATCTGTTGCCAATCTTCCTCTTTTTTATTTCCCTCCCCAAAACCCCAGTCCATGGTTGTATATCCTAGTTGTAAGTCATCCTAATTCATCTACGTGGGATGCCATCACAGCACAGCTTGATGAGCAGTGTGTAGGTCCACACACAGGATCCGAAACAGCAAATCCTGGGCCGCCAAAGCAGAGCATGTGAACTTTACCACTCAGCCACGGGGCTGGTCCCTGGATATATAGCTTCAGATTCTTTTTTCACTCTTACTCCCCAGCATTCAATCCTGTGCAAAAGTCAATCTTTCATGTGGTAGAAAGTATGCCTTTTCAATTAGGTCTTGGATTACGTGAAAATTATAATGGTTGTGATTTCTTATTCTGTACATATATATTTTTTCTCAACTTATTCTTAGATTGGTCCAAGCACTTATCTCTGTCTGTTCACTTCATCCCTGGAGAAGCATGGGCAGAGATTATCCTTAGAAAGGTACTGAAGGCAAACACATGTTGTACCAGAGAGGAAATAATGAGAAATGAATCCGAAATCTTCATATTTGGAGCATACTTGATCTTAGTTGACAAAGTTAAAGTAGTTCCCTGTGAAAATCACAATCATTCCTTATAAGGTACATAAAGGAGAGAAGGCTTATCTTTTGTCATTGATGCATCTTCATCACCTAGAACAGTGTGTGGGACCCAACGGGAGATCAATAAATACTACTTGACTGATTGGATTTATTTTTCATTTATTGGATTGTGAGTATGTTGCCTGACAGAGGTTGGAGATGCTTTTACAATTAAACATGTGTCCTAGGGAAATCACAGCCATGAGGTCAGGAGGAAGGAAAATTCAGAAGAAAACTGGGCAAATTAAGTAAAGTTCATCATCAGTCTCGAGGTTTATCTCTTATTTTAGAAACAGCATCCTCAGCAGACAGCGAGTACCTACTCAGGACAGGGTCAGAAATGTAGAGTCAGGTGGGAAGGAGAAAAACTTTATCAGAAGCAAGAGATCACGTAATTTCCAGCTTAAATTATCTTCTAATTACTTCCCCCAGTATCATCCTGGGCCAGTCATATGTGTAGAGCATTCCCATATAATACTTCAAAGTCCCTGACAATAATAATAATTATTAATCATATTATAAAGTAATTGTTATTGTTATAATTGCCGTTTTTGATCATTTAATATAGTCCAGACAGTGTGCTAATAGCTTTACGTAATCTTCACCAAACCTCTTGTGAATTATTACCCCAACTTTTACAGAAGAGGAATCTGAGACTAAGCGTATATAACTTGCCTGAGATCACACACTAGTAAGTGGCAGCCATGACCTGACACCCAGGCTTTCTGATCATAACACTCATGCTCTTAAGCACTAAAGAATTCTGTACCATAAAAATAAAATCTCTGATAATTTACATTTTTTGCTCAGGTTTTCTCAGTTTATCAGAGTTTTACCTCACTAACGTTACAAAATTTTCACCTGGGCTGAAAATTAAGCTTTTCCCACCTCTCAAACTCTATCCTTCTTACAAAACAACTCATGTAACCCTTGAAGTTTTGAATCAAACTAATGCTGGGAGGATGTTTTTAAAAAATATTAGAAATATTGGAATTGATCCCCCAGAAGTTTTAACTCTGGGAAACAGAGGCATCTCCCATCATACAACTTAGGGCTCTATAAATAATGGAGTGATAGAGTCTCACGGTATAGGGAAAAAGTGTCAGAAGCGATTTCTGAGAAGAGGAGTTACTCAATCTGGGAAGGAAAGCAGAAGCCTTTAAATGCTCTGTACTCTAGCCAGCATCCTGATATTGCCTTCATTATTTATGAATTACTGGATTTTTAACTTGAAGTATAGTTGATATACAATACTATATTAGCTTCAGGTGTGCAACATAGTGATTCAACATTTACATACATTACAAAATGATCACCACAGCCTGTCTAGTAACCATCTGTCACCGCACAAAGTTATTACCATATTATTGACTATATTCTCTAGGCTTTACAGTACATCCCTGTGACTTATTTTTTTTATAACTGGAAGTTTGTACCTCTTAATCTCCTTCACCTGTTTTGCCCAGCCCACCGCCACCCCCCCAATCTCGTGATCACAAGTTGGTGCTTTGTATCTATGAGTTTGCTTCTATTTTGTTTCGTTTTTTGATTCCACATGTAAGTGAAATCATATGTTTTTTGTCTTTCTCTGTCTTATTTCACGTAGCATAGTACTCTCTAGGTCCATCCATGGTGTCACAAATGGCAAAAATTCATTCTTTTTTTACGGCTAATATTCCATTGTATACATATACTCCACATCTTCTTTATTCACTTATCTGTTGACGGACACTTAGGCTCCTTCCATATTTTGGTTATTGTAAATAATGCTGCAACGAACATAGGGGGATGCGCATTTCTTTTTGAATTAGTGTTTTTATTTTCTTTGGATACATACCGAGAAGTAGAATTGCTGGATCATATAGTAGTTCTATTTTTAATTTTGGGGGCAACCTCCATGCTATTTTCCATAGTGGCTGCAACAATTTATATTCACACCAACAGTGTGCAAGGGTTCCCTTTTCTCTGCATCTTCGCCAACTCTTGTTATTTGCTGTCTTTTTAATAATAGCCATTCTGACAGGTGTAAGGTGATATCTCCTTGTGGTTTTGATTTACATTTCCCTGATGATTAGTGATGCTGAGCATTTTTGCATTTATCTGTTGCCTATCTGTATATCTTGTTTGGAAAAATGTCTATTCAGGTCCTGTGCTCATTTTCTAATCAGATGATTTGTTTATTTGATATTGAGTTCCAGGAGTTCTTTATATATTTTGGGTGTTAACCCTTCATCAGATATATCATTTGCAAATATCTTCTCCGATTCACGAGGTTGCTTTTTCATTTTATTGATGAAATTACTGGATTCTTAATACTTTTATAAATCATCTTCCTACTTATTTTTGAATTATTTTATTATGTATATATGAATATATTCTTACTGCTCAAACTTTCCTCTGTTTTGTTTTAAAGAAACTTATAGTATTTCACATTGCTTCCTTCATCCTCCAGACATCTGTTTGATACTAAGAATGCTAGTTTTGTATGAAGAAAGAAAAAGTAGCTGCTAAGTGCTTTTATACGTGCAAGTGACTTCTTTGATGGGCCCTGGACTATTGTATTGTTTTCTCTTTAAGGAAAAGAAAGTCCTACAGCCGTCGCAACTTTGTAATACCACTGAAGTCTAGAAAGCGATAATCTGCAATTAGTCAAGTAAGTGCTATTTCTGGAACATTGAACATTCCTGTTTGGTAGTTTGACAATCTGTCTGTTGAAATGGAAGACAGTCTTTTGAGAAAACTATTTGTAGTCACTGGGTAACGTTGATTATCTACCTTTGCCAGTGCCTGGAAATAGGGAAATCATTGGGAATGACTCAGATTGCATATAAATATTCTGACAAACATACTTGACAATGTTGAAATATACTATTTCTCTGTTACTGGAAAGAAAATTATTTGCTAACGTTAGGAAAGAGATAAATGACATACAAAACACAAACTAGTTCCTTCTTTATCCTTCTTTATTCCCATTGAAAGCTAACGTTTCTCCTTCTCTGTAACATGACCTCCCCATGCATGCTCAGAGTAGCTTTTGGCCTCCCAGACACCCCCAAATGGCTCTGAAAATTGCTGTGAAAAAGAGATTTGCCCATTTCCTGAGAACCAGAATGACTCAGAAGCTGAGCGCATATGGGAACAGTTGAGCCTCTGGATTCCCTGAGCCGTTTCCCATTTCTGATAAGTTATTCTCTTCGTACATGAATGTGATTCTCTTCCAGATAACAATCTGTGCAAGAAGGAAAAGAAGAAAGGGACAATTTGGATTTATTGAGACAATCTTCCAGCAGCATTTCATGTACCCAGGCCTTGGAAAATGGCTGAAACTGCATTAGTTTGTGGCAAATGTGAATTATCATCTTTCTATGTCAAGTTGTTCACATCTTTTGATAACATAGCAGACAATAAGTACTCAGAGTATTTATCATGGCACTTAAACCACTCTGAAAGAAACTCTAATACCCTTAGGGACAGCTTCCATTACCAAGATATCCAATATTCATCTTGCCCTGAGTGCAACCTCTAAAGATAAAGTCCCATTTAAATAATCAATTCTTCTAATCACCCCACCCAGCAATGACTGGAAATGACTCCAAAGAAAAGAGGAGTAAGATAATCAACTTTGAAAGAAGCCCTTTTTATCTTAAATTTCAAAGTATTTTTCTCACCCTCATCGTTTATGTTTGCCAGCACATATTGTAAGCAAACATATGCATCAGCACATAGCACTCATTGAAAGTGTCAATCATATTAGGACATCTACATGGGTTTGGTGTTTGTTTAGCAAAAAAACAAAAAAATGAAAAAAAATTAAAGATCATTGAATTATAAAAAGCAATTTATAGTGTAGCTTGATATTCATGATTATTTTATCAATCAAGTCAACTTTGCATTGAGAGGAGAGGAGTTTTGAGTGTGTTCTCATTGTTGGACGTAGGTCAAAGAGTGAAAATTGATTCATGTGTCAGAAAGTTTAAAATGAAAAAAGAGTTTGAGAAATTAACTAGTTATCCTGACATTGCAAAGCCCAACAAGTCTACGTTTACACTGAAACAAACAATGTTGGGGGCCTGGAAGAGCTCCATTTTATGACGAGATGTGAATTACCTTAGTTTGCTATTCTTTGTTGATCAAGAAATTTGGCAGTAATGGAATTCTGCTTCATTACGGTGCTGTGAGAGAAAACCACAGCCAAAGCAACAACAATCAGAGGAATAATTCCTGATTATAATAATTCCAATCTTTCATGACACTTTGCCCTCTGCTCTTCCAATCGATCCTTATGCAAACCATGTGCTTTTGGCAAGAGAAAATAAAGACCTATCCATGGTCTTTTAGTGCTTCACAGAAAGTCTGTTTTTCCGTAGTTACATGGATATATGTAACTTCCATGTTGAACTAGTGTCGCTCTAGAGCATATTAGAATCATATGCAGCAAATACTGGTAAATCTGTACCTGTGTCTCCTTAGATTCTATTTCAACATATACAGGCATGACTTGTACTTTCCTGAAACGCTAAGTCAGTGTGTAGCTTCTGAGTCTACAGTTTAGTATTATAGGTCCTAAGGCAAAACTCCGCTCCCTTCAAGATACTGACCACCGTTCAAATAGAGCTAATGTCTTTCTTCTCTGTCCCTCCTCAGCGGGTTTCCAGTCACCCACAGGGCTCCTCTCAGCTTAAAGGCATCAATTTCCTTTTCTAATTTTATGGTGGGAGGACAGATAAAGGACATACTTCCTGAGGCATTTGGGAAGTTTAATTGTACTCTTGTGACTTCGTTTCTCATATAAGAGGTACAATTATTCAGAAAATAATGAAGTTAAGTAAAACACAAGATAAATCAGACTTTAATAACTATTCCTGCTTGTTTAAACTATTTGATTAAGTGATTTACAGCATAATTGTTTATGTATTTTCCTGTTCACCACTAATGTGTATGATTGTTTATTTATTTACCTAGGTTTTGTTCTGTCGCTCTTCCCACAATGAGACCAAAATGCAACTGTTATTCTTTAATCCGGGTTAATCAAATAAACTAGTGTTTAGCATTGTTAATTCCATGAGGGTAGAGGTGGGGATGGAGGGAGGGTATTTACTTTTTTCTGTTGTAATTTTTGTTATTTCATTATTTGGTAATTACCCAAGAAGTTATTTATACTCTTTAAAGTGGGAGAAACAAGTATTCTGAAGAGATTATGTAATAGACCTATCCAGGTAAAATATTTCAGACTCCAACATCTAAGTTGCATCAAATTTTTGTTTAGGGCGATCGCTGTCCCTCAGGATGGGTAGCAGCTATCGCTGGTAAACCTTTGAGAGGGAGATGGGTACCCACAGAGTGTTAGGTGGTTATTTAGTTTGAATATGATTGGAAGGAAAGAGTGTCGTCGAGGGCCACACAAAGAAAATAGCACTACTCCTGTCAGTTGAATGGCCCTATATAGCGTGAATCTATGAGGTGAGGGTCATAATTAACTCCTTCATTCTCATTTTTGACATTTGAGTGTGGCCATAGAGACAAGACAGTGTGGGACTATGCGGCATGTGCATTTCATGCATGATTTTCTCTCTTTCTTGGATTGACAGAACAGTTATGAGGGTGTATTAGTCTGGATTCTCCAAAGAAATAGAACTAATAGGATATATATATATATTTAATTGGCTCATGTGGTTATGGAGTCTGAGAAATCCCAAATCTGTAGTTGGCAAGCTGGAGACCCAGGAGAGCTGATGGTATAGTTCCAGTCTGAGTCTGAAGGCAGAAGATCAATGTCCCAGCTAGACGATAGACAGGCAGAGAGCTAATTCTCCCTTCCCCTGCCTTTTGTTCTATTCAGTTCTTCAATGGTATCTTAATCCATTGGGGATGCTATAATAAAATGCCGGAGACTGGATGGCTTATGAGCAACAGAAAAGTCTTTCCCAGAGTCCTAGAGGTTGTGAAGTCCAAGATCAAGGTGCTAATAAATTTGATCTTTGATGAGAGACTCATTCTTAGTCCAGAAATGACTGCCTTTCAATTGTGCCCTCAAGTGGCAGAGGGGCAAGAGCGTTCTCTAGGATCTCCATAGGGCACTAATCCCTTTCATGAGGGCTCAGCCCTGATGATTTAATCATCTATCAAAGGCCCACCTTCAAAGATGAGCATATAGGCTTCAATACATTAATTTTGCAGAGGGAAATAAGCATTCAGCCTATAGTAAATGGATGGATGCGGCCCACTCGTATTTGGGAGGGCAATCCACTTTATTCAGTCTACTGATGCAAATATTATTCTCATCCATAAATACCCTCACAGGCGTACCTAGTATAATGTTTAATGAAATATCTGGGGTGCTCATGGCCCAGTCAAGTTGACACATAAAACCAACCATTACTGGTCTGGATTAAGACCTTTTAAAATGTTTGTTTAAACTACCTTTCTTCTAGATCACTTGTCTTTTGATGATCCATGTACATTGCTATGGAAAGTAATTTGTCTCAGATCAATTGAATTCACCACACATTTGCTCTGCCCCTGCACATCCAAGATAAAATGCTCGACTGTAGGAGAAGATGAAGAGCAAAAGCCTTAAAAGTTTGTAACTTGGTATCGAGAGATAGGTGTCCCCTAATTGCAATGAAAGGCAAAATGTAATGTGACATAAGAGACGTGTAAACCATTTTTAAAGGAAGGCAAAAGGAGGAAGAAATTACTTCCACTGAATGACTACTGTAATCAAGGAATATACTCAAATAAGGTCTGAATTGCCTGGATTGTGAAGGATGAAAACCAGAACTTAGAAATGGTTGATTTTATATTATAATAACTATTCCACTTGGAAATAAATTTGTGTCTGAAGCCCAGAAAATTCCCTGGATGAGTAAATGTCAATTGTGGAAAAAGGCAGAAAGGGATCACTAATCCTTTCATGGGATATGTGCTGCCACATTTTTGGGGACTGAACTATTCTGATGTAACCCTCAAGGAACTCCCTGAACAGGTGATTCCTAGTTAGGGTAATTCTCACCCTCTCACTCAGCTCCAACCATAAAGATAGAGTCACTCAGAAAATGGGATGCTCACTGAATGCCACTGACCAAGGAAGGAATGTAAATCTAAGAGGAGTCTGGAAATGTAAATATCAACCATTTTTCTACATACAGTGTTCTCTGTATGTAATGTATGTAATGCAGAAGTAATGTTATTCTCTGAAGTATTAAACCTGGAATAATGGCTCAATGAAGCTTTTGGTTACAAGATATATCTGTGATAGGTAGTAAAACATTCATCCAGGAAAGATAGTTTTTATAATTAGCTTTCATATTAAGTGGAAAATTATTGCAGAGTCCTTCCTCCTATTTTCTGGATTGTAATAGAATAAGACTATACTAATCAACACTTCTGTAGCAATTAGTATTTGATTTTTATTGATTCTGCCTCATAATTTTGATCCTTTATGATTAATAGCTATAGTGTATATGCATAGGATGTCAGGAGGGAACAGAAAAGATGGAGTTTTAGCAGGGTGGTAAAGAACAATAAGGAATAAACAAGATATAGATGTTCGCCACCGTAAAGAAAGTCTAAAAGAGGAAGGAAAAGTTTTCTATTAATATACTTATCAATGAGGTGTATCATTTATTTAGTAGCTGTTATGTATTAGGTTCTGTGCTAGGCACCTCGACATTGGAAGACACATTATTATCTACCACCTTTTATAGGGAAGAATCTGAAGTTGGAAGAAAATTAGTATTTTTCACATTTACACAGACAGCAAGTGATGAAGCCAGGATTCAAATGCAAGTTCAATCTTACTTCACTGGTTCCAAAGCTTATATTCTTCTCAACATACATTGGTCTCACAGAGGAAAGACAATATCAGTCTTATATATTTTGTCATTGAGATATCATTTACATCCATTCACCCTTTTATATACTTTCTCTGTCCTTCCTTGGCCTTATAGTTTTTCCTGTGTTATTGCAGTGGTTTCTGAATTGATTTTTCTTACTCTTGTTTTTCATCTATGCTGTTGTCAGTTTATTCCCTTTCCACTTCAAATCCACCCTTGTTTGCCCAGCTTTGTGATATGATGGACAGAACTGATAATTATTTCTCTTTTGCCCACAGGCACGCTGTTAGGCTTTGTCAATAGAAGGCACCAGAGAGACACAGCAAAGCCATAGCAGAGGAAGCCTTCTCTTACACATTCTGGTGCTTTTTACTTTTCTTTTTTTCTTAAATCCCAGCAACTAGAACAATGTTTGCCACACAATGAAGACTCACAATAAATGGATGTATGTCATGGAGGGATTAGAGCTGTTCCATTGGGCCTGAAAGGCAAAAGCATATATGTCTGGGAGCCACAAGGAAATAAACTTTGCCTTCATATAAATAATAATTTTATCATGATAAAAATGTCTCAACAAGAAACAGGATACTGGCGCATGTAGGTAATTCCTTACAGAAAAGTGTTGCTTGGTAATAGATAACAATTCTAGAAAACAGAGTAAGTCAGAGTGAATGTTAAATGAATGGATGTTGCAGAGTAATTCAAACTCTAGGCAAGGATTTTGGTGGTGGTAATTGTTCAGATACTCTGAACACTTAAGTTTTATCCTTTATTTCATACAAAAACAATCCTTTGGGGAACAGTAGTTATCACCTATCTTCTTAAATACCCAATTTTCTCATGTACCTTGTCATTACTATTGTGTTTTTTTCCTTCTACCAATGTCCTTGAAGCTGTATCAGTTGTGTAATAATTAAAATATCTGTAGTGAATCAGGAGGCAAGTTTCTCCTTCTCATTTTCAGTTGTAATCACCAGAAAATGCATGGCTGCTTGATGGAGAGTACTAGATTTTAATACGAACATATTAATCTCAACATTTCAGTTTTCCCTCATTGCCTCCAACAAATATTACACATTCTCCAATGTTTAGTGGACAATAAATCAGTGTTGTGGCTCATTTAATAGTCATATTAGAAGGGATATGTCCTTTCTGAAGTTTTAGAAGTTGGGCTAAATACTCAATTTTATATATTTGACCCCCCCAAATCCAGATCAGTCTTAAAATAAATAATAAACTAACAACTACACAAACTCTCTGGGGAAAAAAAATAATTTAGTGGGTTAAAATCGCTGATAGATAAAGTGCCATCACACTCTCCAGACCGTATAGCTGTTCTCTCCTCTGCTCCACAATGTACATTCCTTTTCAGCAGCATAAATCTATCTCCTTTGGTCAAAAGGATGATTTAGTCTCCAGAGCCCAGAGGAAATCCTGTTGGATTCTAGGATATGAAGAGTTTTGTAGTTCCAAACAGGAATTTGCACACCAGAAATGGCCAATGGTCCATCCAGTCGAGCATCCTGCTTCCTACTGTGTCTAATGATGGATGTTTTAGGAGAAAGCCATAAACTCACCATGATGCACCTAATTGAGAAATATAACATTGCCAAGGAAATTTCCTCTTAACTCTGCTAGCTGGTTAGTTTATCCCATGGTGCCTGAGGCCTGATAACTATTTATCTCCATGCTACTGTTACAGAGAAAGTCTTATTTTTCCTAAGAACACGCTATTAAATTTCTCATAAGCATCTAATCCTTAATTGAATCTCATTAACCTCTTCTGATTAACAATTCACTGTAGAGTGAACAAGAAATCACATTCCACCTTTTAACTTTGCTTAAAAACTTCCAGCCAAATGTACATAAAATAGCTATCTCTCTCTACATTATGGGTTTTTAATATAACACTTCTAAAAAATATATAACCCTCTGGAAGTCAACATAAAAAAACACTTTGTAATTAGGTATACAATGTATTATTTGGTTATTAAGATACAAGAGAGAAAGTTCAATGTGTGACTTGTGAATGTTTCAAGTGTACTCTGTATTATTTGTTTAAACCTTTCAGGAACCCCATATTTCTCTACTAGGAGAAAATTGCCACTGAGCTAGACTACATTAATATGAAATATGGTTAACAATGTCCTTGCTTGGAAAGTACTAACAACGTGTTAACAGTTTTCCAGGACACTGTGGACAATGTATTTTATTTTTTGACAACAGGGCTGCAAACCACTTCATGGAACTCTGTCAAACATTAAGCTGTTGGTGGAAGGACGGCAAGTAAACAGTCTACGTCATCAAAGGACTCAGCGCATTGTCATCACCTATTAGAAACTGAGCGATGTGGGCAAGGTCAAAATCTTGCATTAGGACTTTGTGCTTCTGTGGGTTAACTGCTACCCGGGTCTGGAGAAGAGGCACTTATATTTGCTGGCAGACTAATTAAGGGGGATGATGTGCCAAAAGAGTTCTCCCCTCATTTTTTATACTTGCGTTTATTCATAGCTGTACTTGGGTTAGTGGTGAGTGAGGCCAGAAGAAACAGTAATCCCCCGACGATTCCCTGACTGTTTTTGCAAAGACAGGTGAACTTATCACCTATTTTTGAGTGAGAAGCCATAAACTCTTCCCAAGTGAGAGTAAAATATTCAGTTGAATGCTACAGGTTGTTCCTCTGAATGGTAACATGAATAATCAAACATTTTGTTTATTAATATGACCAGTATGACTAAAGTGGGGTTTATTTAGACATCACAGGATGAGCATCAAGAGCACAGGACCTCCAAATGGATGTCCTGAATTTGAATACTTGGCCCGTGCAGTCATTGCTATATGGATCAGACACGTCGTCTATCTTCTAGCTGACTTCTCAAGTATGCTATTTGAGGGTTAGAAATTCCAACAACACTTTCTAAACCATTGTTCCTATTGTTACTACTGTTGTTATATTTTCTAATGTATAAATTATATAGTTAACATGAATCAGTAAATTATATGAGCAGAACTTATCCAACAATTAAACTAGTTAATTTTGAGATCCAACACAAACTGTGAGTTGTTTGGGGGAAAAAAACATACTAACAAAACTTTGATGATAATAATAATATTTTATACTTATGCAGAAAATTTTATTGTCTTCTTCACTTGAGTTTCACAAACATCTTATGAGGTCTGGGAGAATTTTTATTATAAAAATTTGATAAAAGGGCTATTTTTTTTCCCTGTAGGAACCAAGATCCTTCAGGAAAATGACATGAACTTTCTTTCATACTGTGTGTTACAAGTGAGTGCTAGACTGAGAAAATACTTCCCACCGTGTCCCTCCCACTGTGAGTGGATATAACACTTCTACTTGAATGGCTTTGGAGCTGTATGGTTCTGTAAATGTCATCATCAGATTCTTTTAAGTGGATATCATTTTCTTAAAGCCTGGAACGTGTATGTGTGTATAGACACCCAGGTAGGGTTAAACAGGTTGACTAGAAATTGCTTTTTCACTCAGACTTTTAGTTGCAGGGCAAATCTGCTAAACAGACACTGTCCCAGACACTCTGAGGAGAAACAGAGAAATCCACAAACATGAAAACTAATGCAGAGTTAACAAAAATTTTAAATGAACCCAGCATGCACTGGCATAATTAGCGTGAGGACCCTTGGATTCATCATACTTTCCAGGTAAACAGAATCTCCAGGGTTTAGAATAGATTCTGGCACATAATGAATGCTTCATGATTATTTCCTTGAAAACACACACATACCACATTCATAGCACATTGATATCTATTACGTTTGTAGAGGATAACTTCTTGATTGCTATATTTACTAATTTTTTAAAGGTTTATTTTGACTACAGAATTTTATGCTCAATCATTGGAAATTTGAAAATAGAGAAATTTTGAAAAAAAATCACCCACAGTTCAATCAAACCAAAGACTTTAATCCTATTTACACTTTGGAGTGTCTTCCCTCAGTGCTATTTTGTTTTTATGCGGGCTGATTTTTCTTTCAGTGTGTATGATAGTTCACACATGATTTCCATTTTCACTTTTTCTTTCCTTATAGCATATACACATTTATCATGAGTTTTAATGAACAATATTATAATATCCTATTCTGTGAATAGACTTTGAAATGTGTGGTCTCTGAGGTTTTCCTTTAAAAAATAAGGTTTAAATGAACATATTTAGGAAAAACGTTTTTCTTTATTGAATTTATTTTTGTAAGCTTGGGCCCCAGAAATGGAATTCCTAGTAAAAAGATAAGAACAGCTTAAGTTTTTGATACATCAACTATCTAACTGTTCTTATGTCTTTGCCATCATTTCTTAAACTTTGCAAATCTGGCAGGAGTGCATGTGTTGAATTTGGGTAACGCAGTTCAGGTTTATGAGAATGTTATGATGTTTGAGCATTTTTCATATATTGCATTTCTATTATTTTTCTTCATTTGTAAATTATACACCATCATTTTCTTATTGCTCTTTCTTAATTTTTCTATATTAAAGATATTAATAGATATTTTCTATATTAAAGATTTCTCAGCTACATGTGCTACAAACACTTTCTTCTGATTTTGTTCTTTATATTTTTATTCTTGGCATGTAGACAATCTTGACCTTTATAGAATCAAATCCGATTCTTTGAAATCAAATCTATGAATCTTTTTTTAAATTCTATCTATTTTATATGCTTATTAGTCTTTTTTCTCTGGACTCTAGAGTATAGAGATTTAAAAAAATGCATATTTTTCTTCCAGTTTTATATGGTTTAATTAAGTCATATTCAATTCTTTAATTTATATGTAACTAGGATGGATGATCATCCAAACTGCTTTGTTTTTTCTTATCGTTGTTCCTTTCACTGTTACTGTTTTCCAACAATCTTATTTTGTTAATTTGAATATCAATCCTTGTTTATTGTATTTACTTTGAATGTATTTTCTCAGGGTTTTTTTTTTCCCCTTTAATTTGAGACATCTTTTTTGAAAACTGGAAGTTGTTTAATCTATGTAAAATTTCCTCTACGATTTCCTCCAAAGCTTCTAAGTTTAGAAATGTCTCCAATATATCATGTCTAGAAAGTATCTTGTTATTTTTAACTTTAAAAAAATTTATAAGGATTGATATTTTATGTTTTTGAATGCCTTTCCAGGGTCTACTGATTTTTTTAATTCAATTTATTTAAACTAAAAAAACCACAAAAATAGTTCACCCATTTCTCCCAACTCTCACCCCCCACCTCTGGCAACCACTGATCCATGTATAAGAGAGGTCACACACACAAATTGATGTTGCATTTCGTTAAATGAGGTGGGTTTTTTGCTTCTATTGAGATGATCATATGATTTTTATCCTTTGTTTTGTTAATGTGGTGTATCAGATTGACTGATTTGTGAATGTCGAACCATCCTTTCATTCCATGAATAAATCCCACTTGATCATACTGTATTATCCTTTTAATGTATTGTTGAATTCAGTTTGATATTTTGTTGAGAATTTTTTAGTCTATTTTGATCAGAGACATTGGTCTGTCATTTTCTTTTCTTCTGGAGTCTTTGTCTGGTTTGGGTGTCAGGGTAATGCTGTCCTTGTAAGTGAGTTTAGAAGAGTTCCCTCCTCCTCTATTTTTTGGAAGAGTTTGAAAAAGATTAATATTAATTCTTCTATGGATGTTTGGTAGAATTCACCAGTGACACTGCCTGGTTTTGGACTTTTGTTTGCTGGGAAGTTTGTGATTACTGATTCCATCTGCTTATTAGTAATTGGTCTGCTCAGATTTTCTATTTTATCATGATTCAGTCTTAATAGGTTGTATGTTGCTAGTAATGTATCTATTTTTTTTAGCTTGTCCAATTTGTTAGTGTAAAATTGTTCATAGTAATCTCTTATGATCCTTTGTATTTCTTTGTAATCGGTTATAATACCTTCTCTTGCATTTCTGATTTTACTTACTTGAGTCCTCTTTTTCTCTTGGTGAGTCTAGCCCAAGGTTTGTCAATTTTTTCTATTTTTTCAGAGAACTAGCTTTTAGCTTCATTGATCTTTTCAATCATCTTTTTAGTCTCTATTTCATTTATTTCTGCTGTAATCTTTGTTTGTTATTTTCTCACTTCTACTATCTTTGGACCCATCAATCATTTTAGGACTAGTTTTATAGTTCCATATAATCACGTTCTTACGTTCTCTAGTTTTGTTTCAAGAAGAAAAAATAAACCTGTCACAAAGAAAATAATTTGTGAAAAATCTTTCCTGAAATCTTTTATTTACTAGAAGGAAAACATATGATGCCAACTGCAATTTAATTAATTGAATTAACTTTGTCTTGCTTTTATCCTTTCTTCATAGTTTCCTTCTCTTCTATATCGTTTTTGTCCTTTCCCTCTGTATTTTGCACATGAAACACACTGTATTTTCAACTATCCATTACCCAACATTTTTACAATGGTGAAATCTTGTTACAGAGAACATAGGAAGTTATCTTCAAATAATGGTGATAATAATGCTGAAGGTGATAGAAGCTAATATTATTTCAGGCAGACCAGTTTGTGACTTCACTTTACATACATTATCTTTGAAACGTCAGCTTACAAAAGGCAAGGATTTTGACGGTCTTCTTCATTGCTCCCATTCCAATATCTAGACTAGTGCTTGTAGACAGTCAGTGAATGTTTACTGAATATTGCTGAATAAGTCTCAAATCCTCCAAACAATGTAGCAATAAATATCTTATTAAATTTTATAGCCATTTTACACCTTGGGAACGGAAACTTATATGAGTTCCATATTTTTCCAAAGGTACAGGACATACTTGAGACAAGTCTGATATTTGGATCTGCTGAACAATATTCCTGGAAAATTCCTTTCATTCCATCCAATTTTGTAAATGCCCAGGAATTTGTAGAAGTATTTTGCACCTATTACTTATACCTAGTGAGCAAGTAAGCATACAGCAGATTCTCTAGATTAACTAGCAATAGCGGGATAGGAGGCTATATTATAAGAACCAGAAATCAAACCCAACTTTGATTACAGCCATGTGTTCCCATTTAATCTACACTGCCTGGCATGGAAAAAATGAGATGGAGTTGAGATGTAAATTCTGTATACTATCCAATATTCGTAGTATGATTGTGTGTGTGTACGTACATGTGTAGATGTGTGTATATGAGAGAGAAAAAATGTATATGGAGAGTGAATTGGAATTTATCTTAGAATTATTTTCTCATGGATCATTGCATCTGTTAGAATTATAGTGATTCACCCATCTAGGAAAACCAGTTCAAATTTACATCCTTCAGAATATATTTATCACTGTCTATCAGGTAAACTTGGTTTCTCACATATCTTTGCACATACATAGCAATGCATATATCTCTGTTTCTTTTTAGCATAATATAATGAATTATTTTGGGGTCTAAGAGTTCTGCGTCTCACCCCAGATAGTGAGCATTCCAAGGAGAGAAAGAAGTGTGTCTTATTTTATATATACCAGCAATGTGGTCAGGTCTCAATAAATGTTTGCTGAATTAAATTGATGGAGATGTGACAACTGCTTTAGTTACAAAACAATAATAGCTGTAATTTACCAAACACTTACTGTATGCCAAGCACTGGTCTAGGTGCTTCATATATAAAACTCCATCTAATCCCAACAATAACTCTACCAAATAGATACTATTATTATTATCATTCTCACTTTCTTGATGATGAAACTAGGGTGAGAAGGAGACCTGGGATTCAAAATAAGACCCAATTCTCATCAGTTTTTTCTAGTGAAAACTTCTCTTACTCCTACTTGTAGGGTACTGCCTCCTAATGAATATAAAAGAAATGATTGCTGGCATATTGCTCACTAGAGCAAATCCAGAACTAGGATCCAGGCCTCAGGATGGCCAATCCAGTGGTATTTATACCACTTCACTAAACTCTGAATTACTATGGATGAAACTACATCTGTTTTGTTGAACGTTGTAGCCCAGAACTTGGTATAGGGCCTCTGATACAGCACATGCTAAATAAATGTTTATTCATTGAATTAATGACTAAAAACAAAATCATGTTCCTTAAATTTCTATAATAATTTAGTCCTAAAGTGGAGAGGTAGCTACTTCAGATGCATAATTGCAGTATTAAGGCCTCTGTTTCTAAAGGAGCACATTCTTTATTGCTTTGTAACCCAATACTCATTAGGAAACTGCATTTATGAGTTTGGATATCAAGTCTTAATAATAAACTGAGCTAGTTGTTATAATGACATTCATTCCCTTGTGTATCTAGAGCTACCCCTGAGGACTTTGTAAAATCTGAATAGAGACAGTACATGATTCATTCCTTAGCTAGGCATCTCTGGGGTGTGTCATGATGGTTAGTATTCAGCCACAAGTTGGTAAGAGATATTTAGAAATGTCAGAGCCGGCAAAGAAAATGAAATCTGCAATTGAAAACTCACCCAGAGGTTTCTGTGAGGCTAACTCTTCGGAGATCTGTAAGAGGCAGCACGCCAAGTCTGAGCGCTGTCTCAGCAATCAGATAAACACACGTGTTTGCATGTGACAGTGACCATTGACAGATGGTCTGTGGGAGCCTGCCAGGAAATAGGCCTCGATTAGCACTCAGCTGAGTGCTCTGCTTTATGCAGTGGGCTGCTTTCTGTTTGATTGCTGAGACAGACATGCTCGCTTGTAATACTGGTATGCAGCCACAGTTTGGGTCTATTTATTTCACATTCTCATCAGTTTTTCTAATGGATAATAGTTCCTGAAGGCCTCATTTGGATCACTAAAATACACAATGGGCATACTGAACCTGTGAACCAAATGAGAAAAGGCTAAAACCTCATGCCATGTAAGAAATAATTATCAAGACCCTAATGCTAGGAATCTCTGTTTCCTTTTTCATTATCATTGAAATGGTAAAAAAATGTGTTTATCATTGAGTATCTTTATCTCCTGATCATTGTGGTTATCAGGAAGGACAGGGTAACAATGAGAAGACAACGGGACAAAGAGTCCATAGGCATGGCTTCTAGCCAGAGCTCTGAATTTACCTGTCCAGGTGCTCTCTGCCCTGAGTGTGCGTTTACTCATCAGTAAAATAAGAATTAAATGCCCTCTAGAGGTCTACTTTCTCCTCTATAATTCAATAATATTTTTTCTTTGAAATAAAATTTAGCTTTTCTGGAAAGATCACTCAGCATACTCAACATAATAGTTTTATAGAAAGGAAATCTATAATTCCTCGAATCCCATGTCTTTTCATGCTATGTGGATTAGTTCTTGGGGTTAAGTACTTTTATCTGTTTTAAATACTTGCTATATAATAGGTGTCCTTCAAATATTAGATCTCTTATGGATTTCCTTCTTTCTTCCTCTCTTTTTTCCACATAAGTTCAGTACAGTCATGTAAAAAAGTGAAAAGTATTAAAATTCTTAAAGTAAACTGCACAATTAGGAATCATTCCTTTGAAACTTCTGGATCTGGCTATGATAACTGGAATATAGGCATGAATTATTCGATCATTAAGCCGTGCATCTGCCATTTGTAGAATCATAACTATGGATTATCCAATCATTAAGCCACATATCATCATTATCATTGTCCAGTTATGGATAATACTTTTTAAAATATAGCTCTCTGAAAGCATGTCCAAGGAGCCAGGACTTGAGGGGACAAGATGCCAGAGAGATCAGAGATGCACTGTGGTTAGCCTGATATTCCCCAAGGCTTTTCTTCTCAAAGTCAAGGAAACAGCATGTAATGAGTTAAAAAATATAAGCAAAAGTTTTGATAGTTTCACAGTTTCAGGAAGAAGAAATTTAGAAATTTAGAGCCCATCAAGGAGAAGCAACCCTGGCAAACTTTCCTGGGTTCTAGTTAAGATTCCTAAAAGGTTATTTCCTAAAATAAAAGCACTGGAAGTGGATCAGGCCTCCCTCAGACTGGAATCATCTTGTTATGGATTGATATAGGTGATCCTCTGGAAGAAAATTATATCTTCTCTGGGGAAAAAAAAATATACAATACCTAAAGACTCTACAATGTTTCATACACTCAGTCCAGAATTTAAAATGAAATTACAGGCATGCCTGAAGACAGGAATAAATGATAAAAACAAACAACCCAAAATTTAGACAACAGAAGCAGACAGGCTGTCCATATGTTGGAGTTATCAGTCATGAACACTAAAATAACTGTACAAAAGTGTTGAAGAAAATAGAACACAATACAGATCATTTTTCCAGAGTGCTGAAATCTACATCAAAAATCATGAAATTAAATTAGAACTGAAATCAGTAATGACTGAAATTTATAATTTTAATGACCTACACAGAAAATTAGGAACAACAAAAGAGAGAATCAGTGAACTGGAAGCTGGCTAAGTAAAAACATATCCAAATTGACAGAGGGGGAAAAAATGATAAATACAGAAAAGAACTTAGAGAGTCATATGAGACAGAATGAAAAGTTTTAGCTTAAAGTACAAGGAGAGAAGAAATAGAAGGAGATGACAGCAATATTGTAAAATCACTTGGAAAGATCTTTTCAAAATTGTTGAAAGACCTCGAAGTGCAGATTCTCAAAGATCTATTAAACCAAAGCAGAATATTTATAATTAAACCACACTGAGTTATATCACACCAAAATTGCTGAAAGATGAAGAGAAAATCTTAAAAGCAAGATGCAACACCTTCAAAGGAGCAAGAACAAGACTGGTGGCTAGCTTTTCAATAGAAATAAAGAAAGACAAATTAAAGATAATAATTATCTGATCAGATTAAAACAAAAACAAAAACTATACACTTCCTACAACAACATGGTTGAAAATTAAAGGAGGAAAGACATACCATGCAAGCACCATTGAAAAGAAAAACAGAACTAACACAAATAAAAGAAATAGATAGGGGCTGGCTCCGTGGCCGAGTGGTTGGGTTTGCGTGCTCTGCTGCGGAGGCCCAGGGTTCAGATCCTGGGCGGACATGGCACTGCTCGGCTCGTCAGGCCATGTTGAGGCAGTGTCCCACATCCCACAACTGGAAGGACCTGCAACTAGGATATACAACTGTGTACGGGGCGTGGGGGGGGGGGGGTTGGAGCAGGGTTTGGGGAGATCAAGCAGGAAAAAAAAAGACTGGCAACAGTTGTTAGCCCAGGTGCCAATCTTAAAAAAAACAAAAAGGAAATAGATATATTTGCAATCATAATGAGAGATTTTAAAACACTTTCTTTAAATACTAACAGATCAAGCAGACAAAAAATTCTGCAAGGATATATATAATAAGCCAGATTGACTTAGTAGAACCCTGAATCCCCAAATTGCTCAATACACATTTTTTTCTTTTTTTTTTTTTTAAAGATTTTATTTTTTTCCTTTTTCTCCCCAAAGCCCCTTGGTACATAGTTGTATATTCTTCCTTGTGGGTCCTTCTAGTTGTGGTATGTGGGATGCTGCCTCAGCGTGGCTTGATGAGCAGTGCCATGTCAGCGCCCAGGATTCGAACTGACGAAACACTGGGCCGCCTGCAGCGGAGTGGGCAAACTTAACCACTTGGCCACGGGAACAGCCCCTATACACATTTTTTTTCAAGCACACACAGAACACTTACAAAATTGACAAAATGTTGGGCTGTAAAGCAAGTTTCAAGAAATTTTAACATATTTCCCATTCAGCTTGACAGGATTCATTGGTCTTAGATTTGATTGTAAATTAAAAATTACAGGGGCTGGCCCTGTGGCCGAGTGGTTGAGTTTGTGCATTCTGCTTTGGCGGCCCAGGGTTTGGTCAGTTTGGATCCTGGGCACAGACCTAGCACCACTCATCAAGCCATGCTGAGGTCGCGTCCCACATAGCAGAGCCAGAAGAACCTACAGATAGAATATACAGCTATGTACTGGGGGACTTTTAGGAGAAGAATAAGGAAAAAAAGAAGATTGGCAACAGATATTAGCTCAGGTGCCAATCTTTAAAGAAAAAAGTTTACAAGACACAATAGGCTTTATCTACTGCCGAATTTATTTAGCTTGAGGAAAAAAATACAAGAGCTGCAATACAGCATGAATGTCAAGAGCACAGCAGAAATCTGAGGCATAGCAGCCCAGGTCGCCAATATACTCTTGGGATGAACATGGTAATGAGGGACTGGGGTGAGTGTGTATAAAAGCACTTCAGCCCAGAGAAGGCAGCCTCTTTGGGACTCCTTCAGGCTTTATAATGTGCTGTTTACATATCCTCCTCATGGAGATGTATGTCACTCCCATTGTTGAGAGTGACTCAATCTCATCAATTAGAGGTTACTCAGTAAACCATCTCAACGATAAAGTACAAGTGCTCAATCAAAACACAGCATATTATGGATCCATTTGCTCCTACAAATTTCTTGATTTATTATTGTAAAAGGATTCTGGCAAGCATCCCCCTCAGCTGTTGCTGGGGCTAGAGGAAAGAACACATATCAACAGTTAACTAACCTTCCAAATAGGAAATTGCTGACATGAAAATAATTAAAGCACCTGCAAGTATTTTGGAATTAAACAATAAATTTCTGAATAAGCCACAGTCCAAGAAAAGAACAAAAGAGAACAAAAAAGATCAAAACTTGTGGGACATAGGTAAAGTTTGATTTAGAAAGAAGTTAGGACAAGATTAGCAAAGTAAACCCAATGAAAATTGGAAGAAGGAAAAAATAAGATATACAGCAAATGTACAACAGAAATCATAAACCAAGCCAAAGGTTATTTCTTTGAAAATTATAATAAAATTGAAAGAATGAACAATAAATAAAATGAGAATACAAAATTAACAATATTCAAAATTTAAAAATGGACGTTATATCATATTTTATACATTAAAAATATTGAGATGATTCTAAGAACATTTGTAGGCTATATATTTGGAAACCTACATAAATTGGACAAATTCCTTGAAATATCACATCTACTAAAAAATCGAATCCTTAACTAAAATATTTCCAGCAAGGAAACTCGAGGCCCAGAAGAGTTCTCAATGCATTCTTCCAAACATTTAACAAAGAAACAACATCAATATTACACAAAATATTTCAGAAAATTGAAATTGTGGAAATACTTCGCAAAGTGTTTTGTAAGATCAAGAGAACCTTGGTACCAAAATATGTGCAAAAAAAAGAGATGTCACAGTCCAATCTTTCCTACAAACACAGATGTAAAATTCCTAACAAAATATTAATAAATAAAACCCAGTAATATACACAAAGGATAATATATTGTAATTTTTTTATTCCAGAAATATAAGGTTTCCCTAACATTTCAGACTCAGTCAATATAATTCACTGTTTTAAGAGAAAAAAAAAGAAAAATCATATGATAATGATTATCTCAATAGATGAAATAAAGGTACTTGATGAAATCCAATAACGATGATGATTTAAGAGAAAAAAAGAAATCTACCTTTACAAAAATATTTGTCCATCCAAAAACATGCAGGTAGCTTTATATTAAATGGTAAATATTGAAAGCTGTTGCTTTGAGATTAGAAACAGACCGATCACTTTCTAAGCAACATGGTACTGGAGACCCCAGCTATTGTAATAAAGTGAGACAAAATTAAATATATAAAGAGTGGAGAGGAAGTGATGAAACTCTCATTAGTTATATTTGTTGTTATTTATACATGGTTGTGTATGTAGAAAAGTTAACATGATTTCAAAAGAGATTGTTAGAATTTGTAAATTGAGTAAGGCTGTTGTGTTTAAGATCATGATAAAAAATAAATTCTAATTCTAGAAACTAGCAAAGAGAGATTAGAAAATGGAATTGAAAAACAATGTTTTTTATGATTAAATCAAAATCAAACACTCAAAATAAATCTAAGAAAGCTGTGTGAAGTCTGTACACAGAGAATTACAACACATTTTGGACAATAATTGAAAAGACCTAAATAAAGGAAGAGATTTACTAGGCTTCAGAGGAAGGTTCAATATTGTAAGGATGTCAATTCTCAAATAATCTATGCAATTCTAATCATCATTCCAATAAGTTCCCTTGACAAGCTGATTCCAATAATCTACAAAAATTCAAAGAGCCAATCTAGCAGAGATAAAGTTGGAGAACTTACAATACCGAGTGTCAAGACATATAGTAACAGACATTACAATGATATGGTATTGGCAAAAGGACAGGAACAGACCAATGGATCATAAAACAGAATTTAGAGAAATGAGCCCACATATATAGTTGCTTGGTAAGTGAGAGAAGTATCACTTCATTGCAGTGAAGAAAGGATGGTCTGTTTAAAATGGTGCAGTGACAAGTGGATACCAACAATAATAATGATTTAAAAAACTCTTGTTTCCTGCTTTATACCGTTCACAAAGTCAACTGCAGATAGCTCTTTCACTTAAATGTGAAAGATAAAGCAACAATGGCAAAAAACCAACACCTAGCTGCTAGGAGATGATGTAAGAAAATATATTCATGACTTTCGCTGGGCAAATATTTCTTAAACTGAAGATGAACAGAACTGACTATAAAGGAAAAGACCGAAAAATTTGACAAGATTAAATTAAGAAATTCTTTTTTTTTTTTTAAAGATACTCTCCTTTGTTTTCTTTTTAAAGATTGGCACCTGGGCTAACAACTGTTGCCAATCTTTTTCTTTTTTTTCTGCTTTATCTCCCCAAACCCACCCTGTACACAGCTGTATATCTTAGTTGCAGGTCCTTTTAGTTGTGGAATGTGGGACGCTGCCTCAATGTGGCCTGATGAGCGGTGCCATGTCCGCGCCTAGGATCCGAACCCCAGGCTGCCGCAGCGGAGCGCGCGAACTTAACCACTCGGCCACGGAGCCGGCCCCAAGAAATTCTGTTTATCAAAGAACAACATCAAGAAGATCAGAAGTCAAGCCATAGAGTAGGAGACAAAAAGGCTGTGCATTATAAAGATATTATTAAAGTCATTAGGAAAAAAAAAACACTCAGAAAGACAACTGAGTAAAGGACTGAAAGGTCACTCTACAAACAACTACGTTCAAATCGCCAATAAACATTAGTAAGTGTTCAATCTTGTTTGTTATTTGGCAAATGCAAGTGAAAAGCACATTGAAATATAATCACAAAACCCCAGTTAAGTAATAAATAGAAAAATAAAATAAAATACTCAAAAAGATTATGTTTTGGAGAGAATTTGGTGCAACTGGAACTGTCGTAAAATGTTAGTGGGAATTTCAATTGGTACAACCATTTTCATAAGTTGTTTTCTATCATCTTCTAAATTTCAATATATGCATAGCCTATAATCCAACAAGTATACTTCTATGGATATGTTCAACATAAATGCATAAATATGTAACCAATGGATATGTTAAAGGCAACATTAATCATAATAACCCAAAGGGGAAATAATGCAAATGCCCATCAAGAGTAGAATTTGAGATATAATTTGTGATATATTCTTCCTAAATATTAACAATATTATCAAATTAAATTTAAATACATACAAATATGCATAAATCTCACAGACACAAATTTGAGTAAAAAGACCATACATTAGCGAGTACATGCTCTGTGATTTTTCTCACGTGAAAATGAAAATGGACAGAATGAGTTGATGATTACAGAAGTCAGAATAATGTTTCTCTTTCAGCAGAGTAACACCTGGGATGGGCCTGAGGCAGTCTTCTGGAAAGCTGGTCGTGTTCTATTTCTCAATCTGGTAGTAGTTACACAGATGTGTTTACTTTTCAATAATTATCAAGCTGTACTATTATGATTTGTACTCCTTTCTCTCTATATAATACATTTTAAAAATAAAATGAGAACAATATTCTTCCTGGAGCGAAGATGTCATGTTACAAAGCGTCATCAGAGTTGTTCTCTATAAGCTTGAAAAGCAGTACAGTCAGGTACTTCTAATCCCAAACGACAAATTAGAAAATAGAAAAGTATCTAGTTGTGTTTCTTAAAGAATCTGTGGGTAACCAGAGGATTGGAATTAAACCAACGTTCTGAAAAGTTACAACAGTTTGGCTATAGAGATTCAGCCTCTGGGAGGTTAAATGGCTTTGCCAAATTTTAAATAAGATATTTGGTCTTTTTAGCACTGGTTTTATAATCAATTCAGGGAGACTGAGGACATTTAGATGGAGAAAGAGGTGCATGTAAACAATAAGTAAAGGAAATCACGCTGCCAGTAAGATTATGTCCTGAATCAACTGGAAGCTATATCCATCTTACCTCCTGGGTGTGAGGACAGAACAGGAGGCAATAACTCATAACTATTTATAAATTTAAACCAGAAACTCTGCTTCATAGGTGAAGGCTCTGTCTATCCTTGAACTTAAACCCATTCAGAAAAACGGGAAACACACACAGCCTCACTCTTACATGAGTATTCTCAGTTCATCTTATATAATAGTTATATTTCACTTATCCATCTTACATGACACATTTACACATTGAAGTACCGTTGAGAATCAGAAGATGAATAACCAAAGATCTCAAACAAGCAAAAGATACGTCAGCAATAAAGTTCATTAATTTGCTCGCAAGAAAGTACCTCTGAACCTAACTTAGTTCTTTGATTCTTTAATACCTTCATTAATTTGCTTTCCATAAAATTGCAACACCAGGAGTGGGTCTTCTGATATTCTAGAATGCCAGTATTGTTGTTTATGCAATAACTTTATTTCAGGCATTGATTAGTGGCCTCAGTCATTCTATTTGACATGAAAGAGTTTGGGGTTTTTTTTGCCACTTTTGCCCTTCTTCACCGTCCCTGAAAACGTAACTCTCATTACACTGTTATTCTGCTCCAGCAACAAACTTCTCCCAGCCTCCTATCTCATCTTGTTCCATGCCAAGGAAAGACAAGAGCTTTGCTTGGATCTTGCAGAAGGATCCTCTGAAGCAAGTAGATCTTTCCACAGAAAAAATATAAATTTAAGGTTACCTCTCCCAGCTTAGTGGGAAGGGCAATTAAAATTGCTGGACAGAGGAGCTTTCCAGAAGCACTGGTTCTGAATGATCCAGTCAGGGAAGATGAACACTGCAGGAGCCCACTGGACCAGGGGCCTTGAAGCCATTAATGCTGAGAGCAGGTGCAACTGCAGGGGGCAGAACTAGAATGAAGAAGGAGAGCCAGTAGCAGTTAATATTTTTTATTAAAATGATTATAGTGTTTAACATTTACAATATAGTAAATTTGTGTTTTTATTGTCGTTTTGAAATGTTTATACATTTTTATGTTAGATATGCATTCATTTTTCATCTTATTGAATTTGCTTCATGAATAATTTATTTTATGAATTATGAATATGACACTTTATATTTTCCAAATATAAGGTTACAGAGATATAAAAACACTTTATGTAAATATAAAAATAAAACATCAATATTTTGATATGTAAGTATATGGGTATATGTATATACATATATAATTGATAGATTAGCTAGACGGATGGATGAATGCAGATCACTACAAGACACAGCACATTTAAAGCAAGAAACTTGGAAACAGAAGGTAGGTAGAGTCAGGTTCTCTGAAGGCAGTGACAAGCGACAGTGAATCTAACAGTGATAGAAGAGAGAAAAAATATATCGAAAGGAAATACAAGAAGCAAAATGAAGCCATCCAGTTAAGAGCTAATATGCTATACTGAAGACATCTCTACCATCGCCTAGAATAATTTTCATAGTCATAATGATGACCCTGAGGAATATGAAAAATATTTATTGCACTTTTTTAAGTAGACATCAAATACTTTTGTTCTGGTTTTACAAGAATAGCTGGGTTTCAGATGTGTCAAGGAAACTTGCAACATTAAAAAATAATTTATAAGACAGTTTTCTGAATACTTAAAAAATGCACTCATCTATGCCTCCCTTTTAAACCTATCCCCTATCAAAGGTTCCTTGAGTTTTTCCATTTGAACAGAAGAGGCTTCCTTTTGTTAATGCACTTTTGTTAATTGCACGCTTAATGAATCTCCACAGGAGGCCCAGGTTGAAGAGGCAGCATTGTGTTCCTCAAGGAAATGTTTCTCAAGCTCCTACTGACATATGTCCTCAAATGAACCCTTCTTTTTTGACCAAGGCTCTAACAGTGTGGCAACGTGGAGAAATTCAACACGGGTTATGCCCCTCTATTTATAGATATTAAAATAAATAGAGATATATGAACTTGCTGCTTTCATGTTGAGTACCAATCAAGAGAGAATTTCATGAAGTAGAAAAATATCACTGATTTTATAAGCCCTAGTAAAAATATTATAAACAATTTTATATTATTTACTATTTTATTTTCGGAAGGGATGGCACCATGAGGACTTCTATTGGCTGGAGAAGTGTCAGTGATAGATTTATAGATTTATTGGGCCAATTAAATGGTAGGCTTCATGCACCTTGGTTAAACAGGCCTGTGACCAGGCAGATTCTCAGTATGGTCTGAAAAGATGAATAGAAATTTATGAGCACTTGTGTTTTTAGCATAATTATTTCAGAGCTTAGTTAACACATAACTGCAACACTGTTAACGAAGACATACGAAGTAGTGGCTAACGCGTTTTTATTAAATGCGGGAGCAGACTAGTGTGATCTAGCGACTTATATGGATTCTATAATGCATGTTTTAAAAGCTTTCTTGTTACATTATACCATAAGCAATAACTCAAAATTGGCACTATAAAGCAAAGATCGGGGGAGTTATTTCAATGAAAATAAATAACTTGTAATTATCACATCTTTAATTTTGACTCCTAGTGTTTACCATTGACCTTTTTCTTTAAGCATATTAAACATACTGAAAATGTCCTTAAACTACTAATTTTCTTGGTAATGTTTTTCTTATACCAAACGAAAAAATATTAAATTCTAGCCAAGCCAATGTCCACAAGCGTTAGATTTCAATTAGTGGAGACCTGGGGTGTGCATTTTGCCTCAAGAAAAAGTACTTAAAAATAGTAAAAATTCAACTTTATAAATGTCAAACTTATCCAGCAATTCTGTAGAACAGTAATGATTGGGGAGTGAATGTACACTATTAAAGTGTTTCATCAGCTTTTCAGATACTACTTGGATGCTGAGTTGCTGCAAAGACACCTTTTGAAATGTCAGTAAAGGAAGGACTGGATGCATTTCTGTAGAAACCATCTGGTTTTTAAGACCTCATAATTACTATTTACTGTGTGTTCACTGATCTCCAACTTGTTTGATGGGCACAACTATTCAAAGCAAAACTAAAATCGAACAGAGATACAAGGGCCATGTCTATTTATAGATAAATTTCAGGTTGGTTCTCTCTTTCGATATAACATAGGCAGGCTCTGCTAAGTGGGAGTCCTGTGTGCAAACGCGTAGGTGGAATGAGCTGAGATGCAGAGGATATCAAGGATGCGCATGTTGCCAGTAGCCACTATCAAAATTTAAAAGGATCCAGGGAATACTGATCCCCAGAGTCCCATAGTCCGGGCTTATACCATCATAGTTTCACAATAACATAAATTATATCATTACTATTTTATTAGAGTATTACTAGGGGGCCTCCCATATTGACAGGATATTTTATTATTCAAGTTTATTGCTATTACTACTTAGGCACTTCCAAACCAGAAACATGTGATCCTCACTTTTCTCATTTGGGTCTTTTAATTTTATTTGCACGTATAACATCTGCTTAGCTCAGAGCAGCAAACAAGCTATTAAGAATTTTCTGATAATAGAAGCCTCAGGTTTTTATTTACATATGTTTCAAAGTCTAAAATATAACTCAGAACCCATATACACATAAATGCAAATGCACACAAACATGCATTCTACTTCTAGTCCCTGTAAATACTTAATAATTATTTATTTATTTATTTTTTTGAAGAAGAAGAAGATTAGCCCTGAGCTAACAGCCACCACCAAACCTCCTCTTTTGTTGCTGAGGAAGATTGGCCCTGACCTAATACCTGTGCCCATCTTCCTCTACTTTATACGTGGGACACCTGCGACAGCTTGGCTTGACAAGTGGCACATAGGTCTGCACCTGGGATCCAAACTGGCAAACCCCAGGCCGCCAAAGTGGAGCATGCAAACTTAACTGCTGCACCGCGGGGCTGGCCCCAGTAGTTATATTTTAACATTTATCTCTACCAGAGATTTGCCTTTTCATTTCTTATCTTGTTCCTCAAGTGGAATATGTGTCATGGGGAGGGTTGTAGAGTGGGTTTCTTAGAAAGAGATTTTGCAATGAAGGGGGACTTGTAGATTTATTTGGCAGCGTTTGGGAGGTTTACCAATAAAGAAGTTGGAAAGGCAGGCCTGAGCAAAGCTGACCTGGGAAGCAGTTCCAACTGAGATTTACCTGGCCCTGTAAGAAGCTCTGGAGCTGAGATGACCTTTCCGAGTGGTTACTCCTAGTGAGGGTGGAGAGCAGGGTTAGGAGAGGAGCGATAGCCGTGGGTAGGGCAGTTCTTATGGCCAAGAGCAGTTCCCAAGGGTGGATGCAATTGGCCAGCAGCACTGGATGTTTCCAACAGCCGGGGCACAGCTGTATCACACCTGACATGGCACCAGTTTTCACTCCAGGGGACTTTAGTTTTATGTGCTTAGTTCATTCCTGCATCCCTAAAGTTTTGAACTGTGCTTAGCAGATAGCATGCACTCAAAGAATAACTGCTGAAAGAAAACAAATACCTATCAAAACCTTGTAATTTATAGCTTATTAGATCCATAAAATCCTGACAAAATAAGCTATGAATTACAGTACAGACTGAGAAAGAGAAAAACTGTCTTAGTGTGTCCTTATTAAAATAAAACTTAGATACATCATGTTTGATATAAAACAGAATAAATGTTAGAGATCAGTGATGATTTTTCCAACATGCTTTCAGTAGACAATGAAGAAAAACTTTGGAAAACATTAATACTATATCCAAGGAACTCTCATTAAATGGGAAAAGAAGATAGTATAGATGAGAGCATTTGAAATTTTAGAAATCTCAATAAATGTCTGTGAATCTAGTAACTTTGGAAATAGATATACCAGTATATACTAACACGCTTCAAATGAAAGTGTTTTAGGGGACTTCAATTTACAAAGCAATCATATGTTAGATTTCTAACTATAATCATAATTCATTGCTTAAGACATTGTGATATATGTCTGAATTGTAAAGTTTTATTTCATGTAACTGAATAGAAATCCTCAAAATACTTGTTTACAAGCTCAACTAATTCATCCATTCTAATAAAGATTAAATCTACTCAAAAACTATTTGTGTTCATTTCTGTAGATACATGTTAATATTAGAATGATATAGAAAAGAATATTATAGCCCCGGGACAAGCATAGAATGCTAACATGTGAAGCATTGTATGTGTGTCATTCATAGAGGGACAAAAATATCAGACTGGCCAAGTTTCTCCTGGCAATATTTAATGTCATAAGAGAATGCAGCAATATTAATAAGATATTCCGGGGAAAATTGTTTCAGCCATGGAGCGCACAGTGAGCCAAGCTTTCCTACAACTATCAAGTCTATAGAGAGCTCTGTACCTGTTAAGAATCAGGGGATGTTTTCCCAATGATCTCTTCTTGAGAGAACTACTTGAAGATAAACTAGACCAATCAAGGGATGTCCGGGGAAACTATTACAGCACTGGTATTAGACATTTTAAAAATGTTTAAGTGCAAAACTAATACTAAAACAAATGTGGGATTAGGTTGCAAAACATAACGTAACTATATATGCTATGACAATGTAAAAATAACACAAAAATTTAGGAGGAAAAGGGATAAGGAAATTAGGAGATAGTGTAAGTTCAGTGTTTACTTCTCTAAAGCTGACAAGTCATGTGATAGATTCATAAACATTTAAAAGTACTGAGAAAGATAAATATTGTGGAAATGGGGTAGAGGAGGACAGAGAATTGAGGGAGGGGGAAGAATAATGCTAATTTATCATTAATTATATCAGGTAAATAATAGGTTAGCTAAAGAAATGTCTAAACTTTCATATAGCAAATTCTTATATAATATTATTGTATAAATGTAATTTTAAAGTGCAAAGTAAATACAAACATTCCTATATATTAGGGAGCCTACATACACACAAGGCTGGTTCAACATTTGAAAATCAATTAATGTAATGCACCAAGAAAATTCATATAATCATGAGACAAGAATCAGCCTAATGAGACAGGGCCATCGGCAGGGCCCCTGGCCTATCAAGATAAGGCCCCTAACCAATCCCCAAGCTAGGAGAATCAGGTAGAGGCCACCAAGATCTACATTCTGCAGTTTCAGGACTTCTCCCGGCTTACACATGCGCCCTGGCACCCAAGAGTCCACTGAAGGGCCACAGCCCCATTACCGTACTAAAAATCACCCAGGGGTGGAGAGCTAGCATGCTAATGATACATGTGTCGAATGTAGTGCATGCTACGTGACAGTGCAGGCCCAAGCACAACCCCACCTCTACATGCCATGACAAGGCACTCCTCCCCAACCCTTGTGTAACCAAAGGCCCACGATCCTGTTCCCCAATGAGCAGATCACCTGCCCCTTTCCTTTCTACACTGGCTCCCTGTGCCTCTCCTGTGTACAAGCTAGTAAACTTTTACTTTTATACTCTCTTTTGTTGTCTCTCTTGATTTCCATCCTGGGGGACAATAAAAATCCAATGTGCCAGTAACAATCATATCAATCATTGTCAAAAAACACTTGACAAAATACAAATCTTTTCATGATGAAAACTCTCAGCAGATTAGGAACAGAGGGGAACTTCCTCAACTTAACAATGAACATCTATTAAAAACCTACAGCTTTGGGCAGGCCCCATGGTGTAGTGGTTAAACCCAGTGTGCTCTGCTCCAGTGGCCCAAGTTTGCAGGTTCAGATCTCGGATGTGGAACTACACTACCCATCAAGCCATGTTGTGGCAGTGACGCACATACAAAACAGAGTAAGATTGGTACAGATATTAGCTCAGGGCTAATCTTCCTCAAGGAAAAAAAGAGGAAGATTGGCAACAGATATTAGCTTTCAGTAAATCTTCCTCACCAAAACAACAACAACAACAAAAACCTACAGCTAACATTATACATAATGGTTAGACAGTGGACACTTTCCCCTAAGTTTGGTAATAAGATAAGGATGTCCTCTTTCACTGCTTCTGTTCAACACTGTTGTGGAATTCTAGATAATACAAAAGGACAAGAAAAAAATAAAATGTCTGCATAGTGGAAAGGAAGAAATAAATCTCTCTTTGTTTAAGATGGCACCATTATTTAAGTAAAAAATACCAAAGAATCAATTAAAAAAATCCCATAACTAAGTGACTGGAGCAAGACTGTATATCAACAGTGAATAATTGAGATTAAAAAATATCATTTATAATAGCACTTAAAGAATTAAATATTTAGGTATAAGTTGAACAAATATATAGATAGGCTATATACATGAAAACCTACAAAACATGATGAAAAAAATAAAAGTTGATCTGAATAAATGGAGAGATATTCTGTGTTCATGGATTGGAATACTCAATATTGTTAAGATATCAATTCTCCTCAACTCAACTTGATATCTAAATTCTACACAATCTCAATCAAAATTAAGCAAGCTATTTTGTGGGACAAACTCATTCTAAAGTAAATTTGGACATCAAAAATCAAGAATATCTGCGGGCCGGCCCAGTGGTGTAGTGGTTAATTTCACATGCTCCACTTCGGCAGCCCAGGATTCCCAGGTTTGGGTCCTGGGTGCAGACCTAGCACTGCTTGTCAAGTCATACTGTGGCAGTACCCTACATAAAGTAGAGGAAGATTGGCACAGATGTTAGCTCAGGGTCAATCTTCCTCAAAAAAAACCCCAAAAATCCAAGAATATCAAACCTAATACTGAAGAAGAACAGAATTTAAGGACTTACACTACCCAATTTCAAATCTTACTATAAAGTTACATTAATTGATATATAAAGATATAAGGTTGAGATATAATGAAAGAAAAGACATAAATAAAGACAACAGAATGAAGAGTACAGAAATAGATACACACAAATATAGTCAACTGATATTTGACAAAGGATCAATGGCAATTCAGTGGAGAAAGGATATTCAAATAGTATTGGAACAATTTGATGTCCATATGCAAAAAAAAGAAAAGAATCTAGACTCATTTTTATACTTTCCACAAAAATTACCTCAAAATGGACCATAGAACCAACTATAAAATACAAATTACAGAAGTTCTAGAAAAAATATAAAAGAAAAAGAAATTCTGTATGACCTTGGGTTTGGTGATGAATTTTTAAATACACCAATAGGAGGACCCATGGAAAAAAATGATAAGTTGGACTTAAAAGTGAGAATATCTGGATTATGTCATTGTTAAGAGAATGAAAAGACATGCCACAGACTCTAAGATAATGCATATCTCATAAAGATATTATATTTAAAATATACAGGGGCTGGCCCCATGGCCGAGTGGTTAAGTTCGCACGCTCCGCTGCAGGAGGCCCAGTGTTTCGTTGGTTCGAATCCTGGGCGTGGACATGGCACTGCTCATCGGGCCACGCTGAGGCAGTGTCCCACATGCCACAACTAGAAGGGCCCACAACAAGGAATATACAACTATGTACTGGGGGCTTTGGGGAGAAAAAGGAAAAATAAAATCTTTAAAAAAAATACAAAGAATCCTAAAAAGTCAACAATAAGAAACCAGCCAATTAAAAATGAACCAAGAAGCTGAATAGATACTTCATCAAAGCGGATATATGGATGTCAAGTAAGATTATAGAAAGAAGCTCAGCATGAATTGTCATTAAGGAATTGCAAATTAAAATAACAATGGGGAGCAATTACATACCTATTAGAATAACCAAAATTCAAAAAAAGTACAATACCAATTGCTGGCAAGAAGGCAAAGCAACAAGAACTCTCATTCATTCCTGGTGGGAATTCAAAATAGTACTGGCCACTTTGGAAGGCAGTTTAGCAGTTTCTTATAAAACTAAACATAATTTTACTATATGATTCAACAGTTATGCTCCTTTGTATTTACGCAACTGATTTGAAAACATATTTTCACACAAAAATCTACACACGAATGTTTCCAGCAACTTTATTCATTGCTGCCAAAAATTGGAAGCAATCAAGATGTCTTTCAACAGGTGAATGGATAAACTAACTGTGGAACATCCATATAATGGAATATTATTCAGCAATAAAAAGAAATGGGCTATCAAGCCATAAAACAATATAGATGGGTCTTAAATGCATACTGCTAAGTAGAAGAAATCAGTCTGAAAAAGCTACATGCTGTATGATTCCAGTTTTACGATCTTCTGGAAAAGGCAATAATGTACCGTTTTGCTGAGGTTTGATGGGTTGGAGATGAAAGTTGAATAAGTAAAGCACAGGGGGTATTTTAGAGGAGTAAAACTATTCTGTATGATACTATAAGAATGAATACAAAATATGAAGAATTTGCCAAATTTGTAGAACTTTACAAAACAGAGAGTAAACGGTAAGGTGTGCAAATTAAATATATTTAGGAAATCAGGAGGTTTTACTGACGGAACACAGAATGTGACAAAAGAATCTAAATGTATTACAGATGAATGAAAGAACTTCACTGAAAAGGGTGGGGATAAAGTGCTAACCTATGTAAGTTTGAAAATGAGCAGAGTCCGGAAGTCTAAAGGCAAAAGGAACAGTACATAAGCACTATATTCTAGTTGATAAGTTTGTTTCCCACAGGGAAGCATGACTCCCCACTCTTTAAATTTGGGCTGTCTATAGTGTCTTTCTTCCAAAAATCACAGTATAAAAAGGGGGAATAAAAGAAGTAACTTTACAGGGGAGAAACCTAAAAGACACTATCGCAAGCCAGGTGATCAAGGTTGAGACCAACAGTGATTAATTTTGTTGATAGCATGTGTTCTCACTATGATGGGATGAGAACTGAACTTTACCTCTGTGGGCTTCCTCCCCAGAATACATCATCTTAGTCTAAAAAAAATTAGTTAGCTAAAAAAAACTTAGTCAGAAAAACATTAGATTAATCTCAACTGAGAGACATTCTAAAATATCCTTGACCAGTAATCCTCAAAATTGTCAAGGTCATCAAAAACAAGGAAAGTTTAAGAAACGCCACCAAAGTGAACTTAAGGAGATGCGACTTTTTAGTATTTTTTAATACAATGTGGCATCCTGCATAAAAATCCTGGAAAAGCAAAAAAGGATATTAGGAAAAACTGAGGAAATCTGAATAAAGTATAGCCTTTAGTAATTATAATGGATCGATATTGGTTCATTAATTGTGACAAATGTTTCATAGTAATGTGAGATGGGAAGAATAGTGAAAATTGGTTATAAGTCATATGGGAACTTGTTATACTTTCTTCCAAATAATTTCATAAATCTAAAACTCTTTACAATAAAAAGAATTACCGAATAAAAACATAAAAGAATTGCCAGGAAATTTGGTGATGGCCTGTGCCCTATATGATATTAAAACATATGAAAAAATTTCCATTATTAAAACAGCTTTTTTCTTTTCTATACTGACAGAACAATTAAACAAAATAAGAAAGTGCAAAATTAGATTATATTCAGCAATATAGAATATCAAAAAGAAAAACTCTAAAATCATGGGTGAGAGGAAGAATTGAGCAATATTTAATGCTGCAACCATCTGGTAGTCATGCGAAAAAAAATGAAGTTAGATTAATATCTCACAATGTACAGGATAAATTACCAAATAACTCAAATATTTAAATGTATAAATGAAACTATACAAGTATTAGAAAAAGATATACGCAAATTAATTTATAAGCTTCATGTATGCAAAGTCTTTCTAGTTCTCAAAACTCAGTCATGAAAGATATGATTGATAAAATTTTCCAGATAAAATTAAAAATTATATGCATGGTAAATAAAACCAACATATACATAAATAAGACAACAAAAAAGAATAAGATTGCCAATTCATTAAAAAAAATCTAATATATAAAGAGTATTTAGAAATTGATTCAAAAAGGACTATTTAATTGAATAATTGGGAAAAAAGTATAGGATTCACAGAATAGGGGACACAATTGAATTTTAACCATATTTAAATGCCACCAGATTCTTTCTTTAACAAAAAGGAGGGGGCCAGGCTGGTGGCATCGTGGTTAAGTTCGTTCACTCTGTTTTGGTGGCTCAGGGTTTGCAGGCTCAGATCCCGGGTGTGGACCTATACACTGGTCATCAAGACAGGCTGTGGCGGTGTCCCACATACAGAAAATAGAGGAAAAATGGCACAGATGTTAGCTCAGCAACAATTTTCCTCAAGCAAAAAGGGTAAGATTGGCAACAGACGTTAGCTCAGGGCCAATATTCTGCACCAAAAAAAGGGAGAAATGTAAATTAAAACAACACTGAGAACATTTTCCACATCGGATTGGCAAAAGTCTGAGTCGAATAATTGATTTTTTAGTGAAATTATGGCAAAATAAGCATTCTTTCATATTGCTGTTGGGAACATTAATTTGTACAGCTCCCATGAAGTGCAACTTATCAATATCTATCACATTTACAGATGCATATACTCCACTGACCCAGGAAACTCCGTTTCTGAGAATTTGTTGTACATATTTCTTCACCCAGATGGGAAATGGTTTATAGGAGTATTCATCCTAACTTTGTTTGTGAGAGGAAAAGATTGTTGAAAAATTATCCATTAATAGCAAATCAATTAAATAGCTTTTGATACATCTATATAATGTAATATAATGCAGCTGTAAAGAATCACAAGTTCTCTCTACACAAATATGAAATGAGCACAGTTATCTTGAGTGGTAAGTGACAAAGGAGAGTGCAAAAAAGAATTTTATCATGTTAGGAGTATATAGTTACATGTCTATGTATAGGCATAAATAAACTCTGGTGAATATAAAGCAGAAATAAAAGTAGCCACTTAAAGGAAAATTGATGGGGAGATGTGGGAACTAAAAATATATTTATATATATATTGTTTTTAATTTTTAACAATGTAACCATATGTTCTCACTCATAAGTAGCAGATAAAAACAATGACAAATAAACACATGGCAACAGAGATTGGATTGATGGTTACCAGAGGGGAAGAGGGGAGCGGAGGAGGGAGAAAAGAGTGATTAGGCACATGTGTGGTGATGGATTATAATTAGTCTTTTGGTGATGAACATGATGTAATCTACACAGAATTTGAAATATATTATGACGTACGTCTGAAAGTTATATAATGTTATAATCCAATGTTATTGTCATAAAAACAAAAATTAAAATTAAAAAAGATAAAATAAAAATAATAATAGAAAATAACAATACAAATGCATGTCTATTTTAAAGAAGTAGTTATTGGACTTGCTTTGGTATTGTTACTGATTTCATCACCAAAAGTATTGAAATGGTTGTGTACTTAAGCAAAATCTACATCTTACCAATGTGAAAAGAAAACATGATGAGTTAATGGTGAAATCACCAATATTAAAAATATAACAAAGCAAAATAATGTATTTGGGAAAAACAATGTCTATACACAGAAGTTTCCAATGGAACTCATCTTAGAACCACAGATAGGGTCAAATTGTTGTTCCTGAAGGAAATTGTATTATCACAAACTAGCCTTACTGATGTCTTATTAAATAAATACGTATGTTACGTTTTTGATTGGGGTAAATTTTTTATTAGTTTAGGATGGATCTGTACTCCTCCCTGCCACTGAAAGTATCTAAATGAATAATGTTTGATGGTTGAAAAAAACTTTCACAGGCTATAGAGGATAGCGGCTGCAAAATAATGAGTTTAGTGTCCTTTGGTCAAAAAGTACTGGAATTAAAATACCATCTTCTAAATTTTTATAAATTTTTAAAGGTTTTACTGAAGACTTGTCAAATGTCCTAAATGTATGACTTCAGCAAGTCATTTTTGTTTCAACCTTTTCCAATGGGTTGTGGCAAAGATCAGATGATATTATGTGTATAAAAGCACTTTGTAAATTTCAAGGTGCCAGATAACTATAAGTTATTATTATCACACAGTCATTTGCTAAATTGTATGCTAGGGTTCTCAAAACAATGAATGGACTTTCTAAAAAGAAGTCACTTTTTGTTCATTAGGACAAGAATTAGTAACACCTTTAAGCCTTGATGTAGTTGACATCACTAGATGCTGCTGACATGCCTGAGGAATAGTCACAAAAAAGATGACAAAATATGTGGGACCACTAATAAGAATTGAGGGCAGGACCGTGGAAGAAGGAAATCAAAATTAAAAATGAAGTGAGAAGGAAGGAAAGCATATGGTGACAAGAATCTACACTGTGTTTCAGACATAGTTAACCCCTGCAGATTTCCAACTGAGATTGTTATTTTAAAAGTCCTTTAAATATTTGTTTATTATAGTTATAGAGATCATCATAGTAACTTTCCAAAACTTGGAGGAAAAATGTGAAAATTAATGAACCTTAAAGATTATTTTGAGATAGATTACACAGAATTCTGTTAATAATAATAACGATATATAGTAATAGTTTATGTTTTTATCCTAATGAGTTGGTTTAGCTACTTTTTCTGGTAATCCTGTCTTCCAAGAATATAAAATGATAGTTTGAACTAGCATGATATCTGTGCCTTATTATTTTCTGGTTTCTTTTCTGCTTAATGTATTGATCCAACTCTGTGGTTGCTGATATATCATTCTACTCTCTCACTTATTCATATGCCAAGATAGATGTTTTTTCTACATTCAGAATTCAGTTTCTTTGAATTTGTCCCAGACTCTGGAATGCTGACTGTCTTCTGAGGAGTTACTTATTTCAGAACATGAATAAAGAGACTCTAACTGTCTGAGTTTTTCTGAGGATAGATAAGACTTTTACAGGTTTTGGAATTACAATGATAAATTCTTATGTATATACATGATGTTATCACATCACAAAGAGAACAAGAGCTGATAAATCAGTCCTTCCCTCAGTTGATTCACAGCTTTTTCACTAGGGTATAGATTTAATCCAAATTGATCTTTGCATACTTTCATCAACTCAACTAGACGAGTTCATAGTAAACAGAGAGAAACGAGGATATATTGAAGATGAAAGGGTTTTTGCATGTCTGGACTAACCTTGGGCAATGTCACTCGTAATAACAACAGATGGTATTACTCCCTCTGAAATCCTGTTTGCTGATGTTATAAATGGCTACAAATTTGGATTTTTTTAGTGAAAGCGCTGACAAAGACTGTGCTAGATCGTCTCACAAGATGGCATTAACCTGCATTCCTGGTAACAGTAAAGGCAGCGTATTCTCATTGTGTCGTAATGATGTGGCATTGCCTATAATCTAACATCTAAGAACATTTCAAATGTACATGAGAAACAACAAGAAGCTAGCATTTAGTGAATTATAAAAGATTACCATATCAGCAAGATGTAGAGTCATGGATAACTATTTTTTTTTCCTGTATGCAATAAAACGTGAAATCTCCTTTAAGTTTCAAAGACAGAAAAATCAAGAAGAGTTTTAAACTGGGATTCAGAAAGAAAAAAACTCAACTGGTCTGGCAAAACTCTCTAGAAGCTGTTTGCTTATGTGTGGTAGTTTCCGGTTTTGGAAGTTAATTAGCACCAAAGAAAGAGAGCAGCAAGGGACTCAGCTGGCTGCATGGACCTTCCTTCTTCAGCAGTTGTCATGTTGAGGAAGGTCTCTGAGGGATTGCTGGCCACTGACAGTTAGCTCTCATGTCAGTCATGTCAAATGCCATACTCATAATTACAGTACGTTATAATTCAAAGAGAATGTATGGGTTGTAATGATACAAATATGGTTTTATATATATATTTATATATAAATATAATATCATATAATAATGAAGAAACTGAGTGCCAGGGAAGATGAATAGAACTTTCCATATAATGCTACATCCCAACAGTAGATAATAAGTGAAAAGCTAATTATGCCTAGAACTCAAATTTCCTTATTCCTAGTTAAGCATTGTTCCAACTTCATCCCTATTTCTATTACAAGAGTAGTGCAGTATTAAAAGAAGTGATTCTTAGTATTTTAATGGTAAAACTAACTCTCGAATTTGGCAAACTCTTTAATATGCATTATCTCATCAACAAACCTCTGAGGATTTAATGATTTTCTGCTTTCACAAAAACCCCAATGATGCTGATTCAGAAACTGAAGGAATAAGGAATCTAATATATATATATATATATATATATATATACACACACACACACACATATATCTCATAGTATGTGAGAGACAATATGTACAAAGCTTTATAATATTTTATTTCATTTTCATAAGTCTTGAATTTAAGTTTTTGTATTAGTATTTTTATGCATACAGGAAACAAGGTAAAGAGAAGAAAAATAACTTATCCAAGTCACATAACATGTAAGTTATGAAGTTGAATTTGAATTCACCTTATTGTTAATTTTCCAGCTGAGCAAGCAAATAATTTGTCCAAGGTTAAGCAGTAAGCAGCAGAATGAAGTTTCAAATACAGGATTTCAGATTCTGTATCACTTGCCTTTTCCATAGCATTGCACTTTAGACTTTTTCCAGAAGTTCCTCAACATTTTTTATGAGGAGAAACTATTTTTCAGTTTCTAAAGCCTTGAAGTTCTGAGTGAGGTATACATGTTGCCAGTATGGATATTTGTAATGAGTCTCAGAAATGAGAATTTGGCAACTTTAATCAGCTTCAAAGCCTACAAGATATAACACTCAGATCTCCTCTTAAGATTTATATTTGGTTAAGAATTTTTATTATATGTATTTTCATGTACATTAAATGACTTACATGTATAGTCTATCTGCTTATCTATCTGTCTACCTATCTATCATCAGTTTAACTCTGTTAGGTTGACATGGGATAAAAACAGAAATCCAGGCACATTTCTTCTGTCCTCACTTAAGTAAATGTTGTAAAGAAACACTTACACATTATCTTCTGTTACATATGGTTATTCCCCCAAGAATTAATGCTCAAATTGGTCATATATAATATTTTGTAACTTATCTGTAAAAGGGGATTCACATTGAAATTTCTAAGCATCCTACTCAAACTAGATTCTTCTGGGTGAAAAAATACTAAATTTTGAGAAAGAGATTGGAGGATGTGCCAGGATCCCAGCCATGCAAGATAAGGGACAGTTATGTTTTGGTAAAGGAAAGGTAAAAATAGGTAAAATCATACTAAAAGTATAATGGACAAAATGTTATCAAGGAATGAAATTTAAGTGTGATCTTGAAAATTCCATGAAGACATTGCCCCAATATGCATCTACAGCATAGGGTCAGTTAAAGACAGCTCAAGATATGGAAAGACATATAGTTTTGGAATTCAAGAATGACACAATTAAAAAAAAAACAAACCTGCACTGTGATTCAAAACCACTTAGAGAAGCACAGGATGAAGTTAGTAAACAGAAAAATAAGTCCAGGGGAAAATTTTCAGAAAAACACCAGTGAATAATGACCTCAATCCGAGCTTCTATATCTAACATCGCCAAAAATCAATGGAACCTTGGACATTTAAGTTACATGAGTCAAAGAATCATTTCTATCACTGGCAACATAAGGAGTTCTGTCTAAGATGGTGGTTCAGAAAATAAATGAAAACAATCCTGATAATTAAAACTTATCTGAGCCACTAATATAAATAGGAGACATGAAAGCTCGTACTGGTATGTTTGTGGTAATAATGAAAAAGAGAAGGTGGACTTATACAGTATCGTGGAGTTTGTAAAAGGGCAATCTGAGATCTCTTCTAACGTTAAAATTATTTTATATTGTGACTGCATCCAGGATACAAAAGTCAAGATTATTTGGCATGAAGAAGGATTAAGAAGCCCAAGCAGAAAAGATTGCATCCTTATATGAAGACCAAAGGAGTCCAAACATAGAATGTATTGCCTATTTTATATCAATACCTGGAGAAAACACAGGATAATAATTAATGCCAGTAATCAAGTAAAATGCAGAGAGAAAAATACTATAAGAAAATGCATGGGATAGGCAATGATGAAGCCATTTCCAATTATCCTGCCCACAATAATTCTCTGCCTCCTCTGAATTACTATACCACTTATCATCCATACCATTATTTCCCATCATTACTGATGGCCGTGCAATGCTATGTTTCATATTGTGACATACACTCATTCTTTCTTATTAGATTGCAATCTCTGTAATTGCAGTTTCAAAAGAAAACTTGTTGAGGTGATGAAATGCTCATTGTCTTGATAGCAGTGGTGATTTCATGGCTGTATGTATATGTCAAAATTGATCAAATTGCAGAGTTTAAATATGTATAGTTTGTTAAACTTCAATTACAAATGAAAACATTTCAAAAAATGTGGACTTGGTTTCACGTTACTTGGAGACCTTACTGCGAGGCTGAGAACCAGAGAAGAGAGGAATAAGTGAGAGTCCAACTGAGCTACAGAATAAGTGCAGCTTTAAAGGTCACTTTCTTGAAAAGGATGACCAATAAACAGTCCCACACACAGGGTCCCATATATTCTGTGCTCCAAAGTTAATGGGGTTACATGAAGGACATGGTGGCAGAAGCCTTTTGGCAGTAGTGATTCTTGCTGTCAGGTAAATGGAAGCTTCCAGACATTTCTTTCTGAGTTGATTCATGGATTGACATATGTTGAAGATAAAGGGTCCAGTCTCAATCCTTGGGGCTTTCTGATATTTGGAGGTAAAGCAGAGGAAAATGGTAAAACAAAAGAGACTGAGAAGGAGGAGCTCATGAAGTAAGAGAAAAAAGAGAGAATGTGGAGTTTTGGAAACCATGAGAAAAAAAGTACATATTTTACTAAATACAGGACTACAATATACAGCGTAGGGAATAGTCAATAATATTGTAATAACTTTTTGTGGTGACAGATGGTCACTACATTTATCATGATGATCATGTTTTAATGAATTCAAATATTGAATCACTATGTTGTATACCCAAAACTAACAGAATATTGTATGTCAACAATATTTCAATAAAAGTAATTATTTATACATTAGGAATTGTTTTCAATTGACCAGGTTCCTGTTGTCTATACAAGTGAATTCTTTGCATAGGTGGGTATCTATAGTGATGAATCTTTTCTCACTCATTAAATGTGTATGTAAATATAAATGTAAACATAAATAAATGTATGTATGTGTGTATATACATACATATATGTATAAATTCCAGTACACTAAGGAAAAAAAACAAAAATAAAACAAATATTAGTATTTTTTCCTGCAAAAAAAAAAATGCCTATTTCTCTTATTTGCAGTTTTAGAAGCAACAAGTTGGAGGTATGGAGAAATGTTTGCATATTTGTAAGCATGAAACATTAAAAATTGGAATTGTCTTTTTTACTTTTATAAAGGAATTGTATGTATCTGTTCATTTCTTGGAGGAAATTTAGCTCTTTTTACAGAGTTTATTGTAAGTAGTAGTAACGGTAAATATAGCGGTCAATTATATTTCATTATCCATTTTTGTTTATATTCTCATAAAAATTAAATATGAAATAGTGAGAATTGTGTATATATTGTATATGGCATTCAATAAGGAAAGAACAAATATCTTTTTAAATTAAAAAAAGAGTAGACTGTCAAATACTGTTGACAAATCAGCTAAAATTAGGGCAGAGTTGGAGCTCATTCCTGGTATGCTCCACCCTGAATATGAGACAATAAGATTGATTCTAAATCTCCCCTGCTGGTCAGGATAAGATTACATATTCTGCTACTAGTCTTGGTTATGGTTGGCTCAGTGGATGGATAGAACTTGCACCAAATACCTTTGAAGTTTGAAAAGGCTGGGACAGGGGAAGACTAAGAGGCAGAGCCATTTCTTCTGTGCCCCTAAACTCATGGCATGTTAGTGGCAAAGCAGCCATCTGAGAAATATTTGTTGATTGATTACCACATCAATAAAAGCAAGGAATTCGCATATGACAATAGGGTTGAGTATTTCATATGACTCATCTGGGAAAACGAAGGGTAAAAGATATGATTAATGTCTAGGGGATTTTGAAGGATCTGAATTGCCTGAATGCAAATATCCTCATTAAGTGCTTGATTATTAGTATGTTGAGGATCTCTTTAAACTTCAAGGAGACAATTGTGAATATATTAAGGTACTAAGACTAATGATAAAAAGGTTAATACACTTTTGGATCTAAAGTGGCAGGATGGGCTGGACATATATAAATAGGCTTGAAAAGAGTTGAGAAAAGTTGAAGAGGGATAAATCCAGAGTAGAAATTTAATATACGTTAATTCCATAAACATTTGGAGACAATCCTATACCATTTGAGGTAGACACAATGGAACAAAACACCATCCTCTTATAAACTCCTCCTCATTTCCCCCTGAAGAACTTAATGATGATCCAAATTGGCAGGGCACAACTTCTCAAGGACTTAGTAACAAAGAATGTTTCTCCTCTCTTTGGGAAGATTGTCTTTAGAATCAAGGACGCAGCTTTGGAGTGTACCTGGCAGCCCAGACCAACTGAATCAAACCTGGAAATGATTGAGTAAGGGATGCTGTGGCCAGATAGCTTTCGCCCACAAATGGAAGAATATAGATTTTGCTTATGGTCGAATGATTTGCATTCCATGGGTAAAAATATCTTTGACGAAGAGGAAGGAGATTGTTTCTACTGAAAATCCTAAATTTGTGTCCAACTTATATCATCAAAATGCCCCCCAATAAAGTTTAGTTCATTTTGAGATTGTTTTGTATTTAAAATACCTTATAACTTGCTGAAAATAGTATTTTACTGAACTGACTGTTTTCTATCGATAGAAATGATGCAGTTATATATTAAATAGTTATCAGGCAATGACATTAATAGCATTTCATATTTTTGCTTAGTGTTCCATTTGATTAAAAATAACCTCCTTATTTTTACCTCCTAAATTAGTAATGAATAGTATATCTCAGGTTCCAGATATCTTCAGAAGTGATTTATGTTTACATTTTGTATAGATAATTTAGCACAAGTGATTGTTTCTTTTTGAGATATTTAATAAGAAACTTAAGGATAGCTGGATAGTTATAAGCCATGTCTATATTAACAATCACTCTTGATAAAAAACATTTTATATCAAAGTTGTTTCATCCAAATCCACTTTTGGAGTCCAAGTACTTTTATAAAAAATATTATTAAATCACAAAAACTTTAGTTGACTTACAATTCTAAATTTTCTCTCTAGGATTGCCATTCTTAGCCAATACGTGTGAATAACTTTTATTCTCTAAAAACTATCCACAGAAATAGATTCTTGCAAAGAGGGTTAATTGTTAATATTTTATTTGACCTCATAGGACACTCAATGTTTTCCACATTCCAGTGTCAATGTGCCAGCACCCCCTGGTGGGCATTATTAAAAATAAAATTTAATTCTACTGCTAAGGTTAAGGGTATTCGATTGTAGTGGGTTGATTGTGTTGGAGTGCATTTACACAATGCCGATAGCTTTGTATTTTTGATGAATATTATCAAAAGAGCATCATGTAACTACAAATATCCTAGTTAGGATGCCACCACCTATCATTGCCCTGAAATGTCTATGTATTTTAAAAGTTTACATGTGCATTTTTGTGTTTTTATATATGTATGTGTGTATAGAGCAATATGAGTTACTCATCACCTAAATTTGTTTGAAAAACATTTTTTATTTAGGTTTGTGCTAAGTATACTTGCAATTATGGACAGAGTCTTCACTCCTAACTGGGATTATTGCAGTGAAAAAAGCATGAATTTCTGCAGGAGACTGATTTTATTTGAACTCTAATTGTCCCAATTCTTAGTATTTTGATCTAGTTCAAATTACTTACCTTTTCTGAACCTAATTTTCTTCATCTATAAAACAAGGGTAAATATACACGCCGATTATGACAAAGTAGAAATGATCAAGCCTCTCCCCAATTTTTTAGGTAGAGAAATTTTCTGGAGTCCCATGGCATCTGCGTTTAACACAAGTCTTTAAAATACATAAACATATACAGATTTTTATTACTGAACATCAAGAATGATGTAAAAAACCGAAGTAATTCTAAGCATTGAAATGCAGTATAGATGGTGTTTCAGGCTGAAATAAATGAAAGGTGAGCAACTAGCTTATTCTGATAGGAATAAATTACATACTTTTTCTGTATTATCCAAGGGTACCTGATATAGGTTAGTTATTGAGAAATTTACAATTAATGGTTATCAGTTGATTAATAGGATGTGCAGGAGCTCTAAAAACCAAATCAAGTGCTACAGCTTGTTAATGAAATGGCATTAAACTTGGCAAGGTTTATATAAATGCTTTTCTGTGAAATTATTTGCAGATGTGAAAGAAAATCCCTTTAAAATTCATTCCCAAGATGTTAGACTATCTCTATATGTACAACTAGTTGTACAAATTTTGTCAGAATTAAGAGATGATTTAAAAGGGTAAAGTGAAATGTTATTATGAAAAATGAGTAAAAATTTAAGAATATTGGTCTAGTTTCTTCACAGCAAGGTTTTGAGAAGGATTGTTGAATGCCTGAAAAGTTGGCATAGACGGATTGTGACGCACGAACTACTCAGAGTGCAAGGGACAAAAAGAACGGTGGAAAAGCAGACTCCATCTTTTGCAGTTTATGTCCTGTGATATCTGCAAACTATCCGGAAACATTGTTTTGGTGAGTGAACTTCAGAATTCCTTGGTTTCATGCTTTAGAAACAATCTGGTTTATGGTTCGTTGAACAAAGTAGATCTCCTCTGACCGCAGTGGTTTGTGGTAAAGACTTTCACCAATAGATTCCCATGTTCCTTTCCATTGGCTATGTCCTTAATTTACCATATGTTACATGGTATGTTTACATATCTTTTAATGCTTTTATATTGTTCTCATTGCAAGATGGGAACTTCCTCTGGGCATCAGCACTCCATTTCCTTTTAATGCCACATGTTATAGATAAACCAGGTCAGATTTTCCAGTAAGTTTGCACTTGTTCTGAGACAGAATTTCCCACATATCTGTGGCCATAAGATCCACCTCGAATGTTGTGAAAAATACAGATTACTTGAATTTACCCTAGAGAACTGAATCTCAGTTTTCCTCTGGAGATGCTTGGAAATTTATATTTATAAGACACAACCAAATTTATTCTTATGGTTATTTAAAGATTAGGTCTATTTAATTGATTTGATTCAGAACAAATTTACATAAAGAAAATGTGAGCACAGAGAGCTCAATTTAAACATTAAAAAATACTAGAGATTATTAAACAAACAGTGAAATTGTAGCCATGGTCTCTTTCCCATCACTTTAAGTATCATTGTTCATCCTTTAAAGTAGGATAATGAAATGTACGTTTTCTCCAAATTGCTGTAGGTTTTAAATAGGAAATGATCAACAGATAAATTAGCAATTCACCATTTTTATCTTCTTATGTCTGGCTCACAGAACACTTCCTGCCAGAGTGAGAAATTACTAACATGTCAACAGTTTTGCAGTTGTTAAGTTTAGGTAAATGGATGTCCTGATTCCATAAAAAATACTAAAAACTTGAGGTTTATCAGTTAGCAACTGTATTAATTTCCTATTGTTACATCAGAAATTACAGCAAATTTTGCGACTTGAAATGAAAACATTTTTTTTATTCACGGATTTCCTGGGGCAGAATTCCAGCAGATTTTAACTGAGTCCTCTACTCAGGGTCTTAAAAAGCTGAAACTAAGTGTCAGTCAGCTAACTACTAATATGGAGTCCTTACTAGGGAAAGATATGTTTCCAAGCTTGATCAGGTTTTTGGCAGAATTCGCTTCCTTGTTGTAGGAGACTAACGTCCCCATTGCCTTGCTGGCTATCAGCCAGGGGCCACTCTCAGCAACTAGAGGCCCCTCACAGGTCCCTGCCATGTGGCCTCTTCTATCTTGGCAACAGAGAATTTCCTTCATGTCAAATCATTCTTATACTTCAAATCTCTCTCATTCTCTTTTGCTGCCCACAGAAGAAACTGCTTTTAAAGGGCTCCTGTTTTTAGATCAGTCTCACCCAAATAATCTCCATATTTTAAAATCAATTGATTTGGACTTTAATCACATCTGCAGAATTCCTTCACAGTAGTACCTAGAGTGGTGTTTGATTGAGAATGGAAATCTTGGGGTGCCGTCTTAGATTTCGGTCTCCTACAGCAGCTAACATTTGAAGCATTTTTTCCACAAGCAAATGATCTAAAAATACATCACAAAGTCTGCCACTAGATTCTTACTGGACTTCCACAGTTTGTATTAGTATCAAAATGAAAGAAATAATAGTTCTAAAGAAAAGTCAGGAACTACTTTGCAAAGTTGGTTGAAGAAATGTTTCTACACAGAGATTTATAATCTTTTCTGGTCAAGAAGCTCCTTGAGAATCTGATGGAAGGTTGGAACTTATTCCCCACTTCCCCAAAGGTAGACATACATTTCAAGGTTTCCTAATTAAGAGTTGCTGATCTAAGCAAAAAGGAACAAAAATGAAATTAATCAATGTCTGTGTATGCCTTTGATAAGAGTATTATGAAAGAAGCAGTAGAGAAAGGGTAATTGGAGAAGAGTAGAAAAATAGAGGAGGAATTAGAAAGAAAGGTGAAAATGGGAAGAAAGTCTAAAAGATGAAGAAAGGTGTCGAGCAGGCCTTTAAGAGTGATTTCAGACACCAATACATGATCCAGTACCAGAAAATTTTACCACTTCAGTACATGATAGGATTTACAGATGAGTTATTTCAAAATGGGTAGTTTGAGAGATTTTATTGACATATTTTATTATAATATGATATAATGAGATATTTTGTAATTGTACAGTCACGCGTTTTTTAAAGTTGGGGATACATTCTGAGAAATGAATCATTTAGGCAATTTTATCATTGTGCAGACATCATAAAATATACTTACAGAAACCTAGATGGTCTAGCCTACTGCACACCTAGTCTATATGGTACTAATCTTTTGAGACCACCATCACATATGTGGTCCCTCATTGACGAAAATATTGTTATGTGGGACATAACTGTATGTCACGACATTATGGCATTTTAAAGTCCAGATTGTGAATTCATTTTTCTGTATATTAAGAAACTCTATAAAAAGAAGCATTAGTTAGAACATAAACTGCCAATTTTGTAGTGCTATTCAAGGGTCACTAAAATGGCCTCCTAAGAGGAATCATAGCATTGTAGTGGGAAGGACACACATTTTTAAAGCCTGCAACTCGAGTTCAGACAACCCCTCTGTCACTTCCTGTGTGCATGACCTTAAGCAATTCAAGTCAACTTTCTCTGTGTCTCACTTTCCTTATCCAAAAACATGAGATCTACTTCCAGACACTTTTGTGATAATTGAATGATTGAATGTCTGGCTCATTGGAGGTGTTTTGCAACTGTGTATTTCTTATTTTCCCAAGAGTCTGACTGCTGGCTAGTACTATTCCTGGAATTTTATGATTTCCATACTTTTTGAGTTTCATGTATAGTATCTCCAGAAGTTACCAGTTTAATATCTCCAAGATATGTCCCACTAATCTACCTATTATATTCATACTTTATTTTGAAGTCATTTCTTTCAATTTTTTTAAGAGCTATGAGAAAGTGGAAAACTTTGTAAGTAGGACTAGATAAAGGAGAAGACAGAAGCCATGACAAAGAGATGAGGCTGGAGTAACTTGTGGGGATTCTGGCAGTTGGATACCTGGGTGGGTCAGAACAAAGGACACTGAAAACACACTACATCTACTTTATTATTGAGCTCAGGACCTTCTCTACCTGCCTTGGTCTAAATGCAATTATGTGTATGCTTTAGTTACTCTTTCTCAACTATAGCTTGTATACTTCTTTAATAATTCCAAATAAATTTATTTTTACTATGCCCTATATTGAAAAAACAAATAAACAGACAAAGAGAGATGAAGCTATATCTTTGGAATTAGGGCTTAGAAAACATTTATTAAACATTCATTAGAACATAAAACATTAAACTAATGTTAACCTAAGACTGGATTCATTAGAGACAATGGTTCTAGTAAAACATGTATTTTAATGTAGCTCTTTTAGAAACTTTTCTTTTGGTGGCAAAGAAAAGAATTTCTTTAAAATAAAACAAAACAGAACACTGGTTTACAAAAGGCTATTATAATCAATTTGCCAATTCATAATGACTATATCACCCCTTGAGATAGAGATGCTATAGGCAGCTAAACGCACAAAATTTTTTGAAGGGAGAAAACAAAAGACTGAATTTAGTCTGACTAACAAGAGACTAGTTATTGAGGAAGAAAAATGAATTAAATCTTCCTTTGTTTGCAAATGAGTTTATGTGTCCACTTGGAGAACCTCATTCTTTTCTGTTCGTACCTTACTAGTTAATGTGTCGCTGTAATTTATCACACCCTCATGACCCAAAGGAATTCTGACACCTTGGAAAGTACCTGAACTAGACCTAAAAGACAACTTATTCATCTGACAGAATCATGGGGTCTGGTTCTCTGTTTGTAAAACACTTGGGCTCTAAGTGTTGAATTTTCCCATTATGACCAAAAAAAATAAAAAGTAGAATATCACATGGAATGAAAGTAGAGGAATTTGCTGGAGAAATAGATCAAATATCCTCAGTGGATAACTAATGGCTGCCACCTCCAAGGTCTATGAAGGAAGATTTGATTTCTTTCTCCCAAAACCCAAAATGGCAAGTCCAGGATGTGTGTTAATGTGTAACAGTGATCATCTTACTTCATTGCTCTGTGGCAAATGCATGCCTGGTTTGTGGAAAGTTGAAAATTAAATACAGACATCAGAAGGATGAGGGTGAAAGCGATTTGTTAGGTGTTTGCATTGAGATGCAAAAGAACTCCCACTAAGTTACATGTTGTAATAATTAAAACATTGCTTTGAATTGGTTTCAAAACTTAAGCAGATCCAGAAAAACTGGAGAGGGAATTAAGAACTAATTGCATTAAAGTACTGAAGATCAATTTCTCATGGGTTGGTAGCTTCACATTCTTGTTTCTTTAAAACAGTGAAGGCAAATATTACATGGAAATATCAAAGGATGCTTTCCCAGGGCTCTGCATTATTCATCAGTAATAAACATTTTTGTAAGAGAGTTTGAGTTAACTTATCTTTATTTTAGTAATATACATTGCACCACTATGTAGTTTGCTGCTCCTTTTAACAACAAGAAAAAAATGCCCAAAGACATTTATTTATTAAAAGAAAATGTCATATTGGAAGTATGACAGACTGGATTTCAAAAAGGTTTTTTCCAACTCTGAGAGGAAGATGATATTCATATGTGATCAGTAAAATCTAATCAAATCCAGTCAGCATTGCTTTTATCTTTTTCTTTGCTTCTTCTTCCTGAAGAGTAACAGTGCTATTCATTAAATCAACCATATAGTGGTTCGACCCCATGTTTCAAAATGAAGTGAACTCTCTGTCAATTTCTTTGGGCTTCTCAGTAATTTTGGAGGTCCTTCTTGTTCTCACACGCTGGAAAGAGAGAGAGTGTGAGCGAGAGTAGCTTGATCCTGATGCAGAATGCCATATTACTGTTAATCTTGTGACATTATTGCCTATGCTCTACCATGCTATAGCATTTCTTTCATCCTGTTGATCTTTACTCTTCCTCTAAAAGATTGATCCTTCTTTGTGACACATGAAAGCAAGGTTGAAGGGTATTTTCTAAAACAAACTGTACTTGTGGCGACTAAGACAAGATGCCTTGCAGGTTTCCAGCTTGAGGGAATGTAATGGAGGAAGGGTTCCAGCTGCTTGCTGCATTGAACAGAAACTCATCACCACGTTGAAAAAGTTCACATTTCCCATGGGCTGTTCCAAACTAGCGACTGAGAGTGTCAGCTATACTAAGGCAAGCTTGTTCCTGGAAGACGTAGTGCACTCAGATGACTCAAGAACTTCTTGGTGGCCTTGCCAAAGTTTCCTTAGTTTGCCAGCTGTCTAGAATCTCTACAGCACCTCATCTTCCCTCTCTTCTTCACTGGGGGTTAGACCTGCATTGTGGTGTGACAGCTCTCTCAGTGTTTCATGGCTCCTTCTTCATTTTCTTTCTCAGAGTCCTCCTAACAAAATTATTTCATGGCTAATTTGGCCTTGAAGTCTTCCTCAGAGGACCCGGACTACCACAATCTTTTATTTAAAGTTATATAATAATACTATTTATAAGGCAGAGAGAAAGAAAATAGGAATATTTTCAGGACTTTTTTCTTTTACAGAATTATAGAATATTTACAGAATTTTATATCTGTACCAACAAAAATGGGTCTAATGATAGGAAGAAGATTGAGAAAGTTCAGTTTCATCTTAGAATGCCAGATCCCTCTAGTGATAGCATATTTCAAATTATGAGGGTTTTTTTCCCTACTTTTTGGACTTTACTAAGCCAGATCTTTCAGGCTATCTAAACATGCTTTTCTGGTGTATTTAAAGAAGTATTGAATTTAGAGTTTATATCTGAGTTTACAGGCAGGGCATGGATGAGTTGAGCCCTATCACATCTCTAGTTTATTCCAACTGTGTTATTTGATGTGACTTTCTTTTTGCTTATCTCTAGCTCAGCAGCCAACCTTCACCAAACTAAAGGCAACACAACCTGCTAACATAAAAGATAAAAGCATTCCCATCTAATGGGCTCTATTGACATCACTCTTTTCTTCACAGAGAAAAAAAGTGTTCAGTATTGCTTTTTCAGAGTTATCTGGAAAATATATGTTCTCCTGCTGAACACCATGCAAGATGGTGAGCAAGAGGAAACAAAGTTTTCGAACTTATTTTAAAAGCGTTTACAAATAAAATGTATAATTGGAACTCTCAACAGTTATTTAAACAAATTGACTCAAAACATCAGGTAACTCTTGAACTGAATGTAAAGAGAATCTCTATTGTATTTTTTTTAAAGGGACAGTTTTGTAAATCAAGTAAAATATTTGGTGGATGCACACACACAGACTCATAAAATTTTGGTATATATATATTACTTTGTGTATGATTTTTAACCATACTGATTGAAATTGCATAAAATTTAGATATATTTAAAATTAAATTTGAATCAAACTTTAGTGGAAACTTGAAGCCTACCCATTGGAAGTAGGGGATCATAGTTTGAAAAGTCACTGAGCTATTTATATATATATTTGAGATACGTATAGCAGATTTATGTATAAGAAATATTTATGATATCCTTGATCGCATACTTTCCTTTAGAGAATTGTGCTCTAAGATTATGCTCCCACAGAGAAAACAATGCCTAGAAATCAATTAAAATGGGAATTGGGATGAGGCACAGTAATTCAAATAGATGTCCTGTTTATATTTTGCCAAAGAAATCTTTTGTTTAGATTAAATTAACATAGAATATTTATTTTATGCATGTACCAAAGCAAAGTTTGGTAGATTTTTTTTTATCTCACTGAATTAACTTGATTTCATGGAATTTTGGAAAGAGTTTTCATTCTGTTTTAGGTCTGTGCAACGGGGTACTTTGTTTTTTCAGGCGAGGTCGCTTCTCTTAGGAAGACAGACCTCAGAATGTCACCTTGACCTCCCCAAGTGCATATGTCTTTAATTAGGGCCATTTCTTTCCATATTTAATATCTATTTAAACATAGAGTGTTATATCTAGCATACGTGTGTGTGCATGTGTTTGTGTGTGTGATCTTTATTTTCAAGGATAATGCCACAGACAGTAGTTTTGATCAATGTGTGGATGTGGTTGGGAAAAAGCATGCACCATTAACAATGCTTTCTACACTGAATATATTACATTTGTGGTTGCAGGAGCTATTTGAAAAACCTGTTGTAATTTGCTTTTGTCTTTCTCTGTTTGGTGTGAAACCTTTGCCCAGAGAGAACTAATCTATTTTGAGGTCAAGGCTACCTCTAATAGGGAATTCTGCTCGTTTACAATGTAGGACATGCCAGCTACAGGAGCTACAAAGAGAGGGCTGGTAGGTCTGTTCCATTATTGCTGATCCTAATCCATCATTTAAACTGCAGTAGGATTTATTGGTAGAATTGATAAAACCATACAAAACAATTTTGCTAAAGCATAGCATGGGCAGATAGAAATGGACATTGATTGGAAGGGCAAAAATAACACAATGCTCTCACAGTTTGTGGAAATGAAAGATGGTAAAAACTCATAATTCTTTCGTTGTTAAACTATGCACCCAGTGAATGCACAGTAAAAGTGAGATGCAGTGTTGATGTTGTGTTACATGGATTATATTTTTGAGTCTTCTGAACTCTTTAGTTAATAGACAGACATTGAAAGCTCTGCTGTTTGTTGGTGCTTTTTGGCAATGATTTTTGCTTCCACTTTCTAAGTCTTCAGAAATACACTGTGAAGATTTACATTCATAACAAGTAAGGAACCCTGGAGGGAGGGTTGTAGCTATGAAATTTACCTCTTAAACCCAAAGCATATCTTTGGCAAGGAAATAAGTTACATTAAATTTCCCCCAAACCCTCCTCACCTTTGAGAAAAAATAATGTCCTTAATTCTACCAAAGCATTGGATTGCTAGGTCCAAAAATCTGCCAAGAAGGGAAAACTACCAGGTGTCTAAATGGCAAACATCCATGGGATACAGTTGAATGAATAAAGATGAATGAGGATGAAACATTTAGTTTGAAATGAATTCAAGTGAAAATTAAGCCAGACTATGACTGAAATATAATTTAATCTGTTCATTTTGCTCTAGTTAACCCCCACATATAAAAATATGCACTGAGAAAACAGGAACTTGGTATAATATATATTGTAAAAACATATGGTAAGTATCCAAAGAGAAGTGTCAACCTTAAAACCAGGCAAACACAGTACTCCCACTGGACACAAATTAAACCTGGGAAGCCTGTTACGTGCACAGCCAGAAAAAATATGCCATATATTACAGGAAATGGGAAAGATAAACCAAATAGGGAAAGATAAAACACAAAGTTGCCAAAGCCCACAAGACCTTTTACCAAAATGGGCCCCTTTCTTTCACAGATGGGTAATCCTACCTGAAATGGAAACTCACAAATTAAGGATTGGCTTGGAGTACAATGCTCTTCAGTTTTTATTTCTTTGCTTTGTTGTTGCTTTTGTAAGGAAACAAACTATCAATAGAAGCACAATTGGAGGTGGGATGGGATAAAGGGTGAAGCCCTTCACAGATCATGGCTGTGGAAACATTTTCTCTTTGTTTCTAGTGGGAAATGATCGGGGTGCTATTTATCTTGGATTTTCTGAGAGTTCTAATTTCAAATATTCTCCTCTGTGCTGGAGTTTGAGGCTTGTACATAGAAAATTCAGTACTTGACCCTCTCCGAGAGACTATACATATATTTTATAATATATAATATACAATAATATAATAAATGTGTGTGTATGAGAGAGAGAGAGACTTCTTTTAATAAGTTGACTCCAGCAAAAGTTGAGTTGAGTTGAAGCCTTGAGTTGAAAGCAGTCTAACAGCAGAATTCCTTCCTTTTCAGGGAACGACAGTCTTTTCTCTTAAGGTTTTCAACTGATTGGATGAGGCCCACCCACACTATGGAAGGTAATCTGCTTTACACAAAGTCTACTGATTTAAAAATCATTCGCATCTAAAAAACACCTTCACGGCAACATCTAGACTGGTCCTTGACCAAATAAGAAAGCACCATAGCCTAGTCAAATTGGCACATAAAGTTGCCCATCACAGTTACATAGGGATCAGATTTACCATTGTAAATGAAGATAACATAGAAAATGAAATACTTTTGTGAATTTGTCACCCTATGAATAGGTGTTTGTAGCAGGGAGAGTTAATGTTTGGCAAATATCTTTTAGCTTCTTGTGATTCCAATTTTCCCAGGAAGTGTCCACTAGTACTGAACAATGGATTCTACTTTTGTCACCTCTAGACTGAAATTATCAAGAGCTGCTGTATATTCTCCATTTCTTTTTTGTTGTAAGATGGAGGAAGGGTGTCTGACCGGCAGTAAAATTATATGAGAAAAAGTAAATCTGTATTTTGTTTCACCAACACAGATATCAGGGATTTTCTGTTATATCAGCCTGGTTAAGATAGTGGAATATATTTTCTATAAAAAAATAATTCATTCTTATTATAAAAAAGATCCTCTTTGTTGAAAATTTTTAAAAAAGAAATAGAAAGAAGGAAATTAAGATTAGAGGAGCATTTCTTATATCTTACTGCATTTTCTCCAATATTTGAATCTATATACTAAGTCAAAAATACAGTTGTTCTTAACAATGACACCCTCACACAGACACACATATGAAATTAGAAAACAATTACACACAAGTTCTGTCCTTCCATTTAGAGACATAACATGGCTTATTTTGCTTGATTTCATATCCTTAAAATTCTTCAGAAGTGTAATTAGATGATCATTATGGATATTCCTAGGAAAGTCTAAACTCCAATTATTTCATGTTTATATTGTTTGCAATGTTATTTTAATTGTAAAGTTGTCAGAAAGAAACACGCATATCATTAACAAGATCATATTACCAGTTCACCCCTTTAATATCCAAATGTTACATTGCTCGTTAGCCAGCTTTCTAACCTTATCATAGGTAGCCATGCTAAAGACATTTCCATTGTTTCAAAATATTTAAAAAAGTGAATAATTATGCATATATGTAAATTTGTATTCTGCAATTAGAAAAATTGATAACTTAATTCCACATGTTTAATAAAATTAACTATTTTAATACTATATTTTATGTAGCAAATATTGTATAAAAATACAATATTTTTATTTTTATGACTAAAAGCATTATTGTAAAAGTTCAAATGATTAATTTTTTTTAAACTGAAGCGTGAATGGTTTATTTCACAGTGATAGCTAGATCTTATATATTAAAGTTTTTCAATTGCAATGGAAGATACAAAACTAAATATCTGTGATTCAGTTGCCGTCTTTTAGGCAGAAAACCAAAATAATAGAGAAAAAATATCTGTCAAAGTGGATTGTTGATAAGTATATTGTACAAATTGATGACGTTTATTGTCCTAATTGGTATCAAATGTTTTACTACATCAATATTTTCCATACTTTCCTGTTTTTGTCAAAATTTATTTATTTTTCTTTGTTTTCAATATCATGCTTGGTGGCAAAATTTATTTCCTCGAAATATTGGAATTTTACAAAGCATGTTTTAAGATTTTCTTATTTTGACTTCAAACATTTTACATATTATATTTCAAAATCCAAATATTTGAGTATTTTGAGAAATCTTCAATTTCTAAAATTTTGAAATCCTCATGAAATTTTTTCCTTTAGTTATTGTAGTACTTAAAATATGACAGAGATTTATACTAGGGTTTTTATATTTATGTAGTTCTTCAGGAAAAAGATTTGTTTTTAAAGCTATTCATATTTACCAGTATGTATATCAAATTTTATTAAATTTATTTCAAATACAAATGTAACTAAATATCACAATTGTGTTTTTATATCTATGAAATGATTTTTAAAATATAGTTCAATGAAAGATAAAATTGTTTAAATACATCCTTTAAAAAAATTGATTTCCTGATATGTTGTGCCACAATTTTAAATTTCATCATATAAATTTCACTGGCTCTTTTCCAAGTATGTAACAATTCACTTTAATAACAAAACTTCTGCTTAGATGCTTAAAATCTCCTATTTGATATATTAAGAGAAACTTAAGATGAAAATTAAATAATTAGAAAGGCCAATATTAAACACAAAATTAAATGAATCCTCTGCTTAAATCTCAGTTCTAGTTATTGAAACTAAATTCAGCACAGCCGACTGAAGGGTCGTATTTGCTTCAAGTTTAGTTACTTGGATTCCATGTATGCAGTCTACGTAGCATATGTAAACACTATATTTCAAAGCATCTGATGCGGTGTTGCCAGTTGCAAATTGAACTACAGATTTGTCATCGTTCAATGCATCCTGCCTTATTTCTTACTCATAGGTGGTAAATTTAAGACACTTTCATATTTATTATAATGTCATTAAAATAAAAACTAGGGGCTGGCCAGTGGAGCAGAGGTTAGGTGCGAATGTTCCGCTTTGGCAGTCCAGGGTTCGCTGGTTTGGATCCCAGGTATGGACATGGCACCGCTTGTCAAGCCATGCTGTGGTAGGCATCCCACATATAAAGTAGAGGAAGACAGGCATGGATGTTAGCTCAGAGCCAGTCTTCCTCAGCAAAAAATGGAAGATTGGCAGCAGATGTTAGCTCAGGTGCCAAAAAGGAAAGAAAGGAAGGAAGAAAGAAAGGAAGAAATTTCCATACTTCACCCATTTAATAATTTAATTATAAATAGATTTTCAAAGTGATTTAGGTAAATAAAGTATTAGGGTCAAAAAAAAGTAATTCCAGCTGGTCGCACATTTGTCCTCTACCAAATTTAAATCTGCAATGTAAGAGCTGTGACCATGAGGGTGGCTGCTGTTTTTTCTCAGGTGCTGGATATGGCTTCTTAGCCTTATCTTCACTAGCCATAAAAGGAATCATCTAGCCCTCTCTGATTTTTAAGGTAAAGGTGAAATAACCCATCTATTCTGAGGCTTCTGCATCTGTAGATGCTTATCCACCTGAAAATGAGCGTGACTTGGAGTTAGGAAAAGAATTTGATACTATTCCCTTAATTGTTCTACTGAATCATGTGAGAAGCAGAGAGGAGATTTCAGCTGCTTTGGAAAGATTGGTAAACTAATTAGATTTTTACTGTTTTTGGTCATTGACTAATAAAGTACAAGTATCTTAAAGTTCACCTCTCTAGCTTTGTGTCGTGGAGATGTTGCACATGTACCCCTCCATACATGTGGTGGAGATACGTGGTATAATTTTCCCAGAAAAAGCTATTGAAGCAAATTATATTTTTCTAGATGAGTTACATAATGTAACCCTTGTAGATGAATAGAGATGAAAATGATAAAGAGAGGGATGTTCAGTGAATGGACTCAGATGAAGAATACCTCTTTTCTGGGCCAGCTCTACCACTCCTAACTGACCTTGAGCACATCACTTAGCCAGTTTTTTTATAAAAATAGAGCTATAAAACCTGTGAGATGATGGATGCAAAAATAATCTAATACCAGTGACTCAAATGGCACATCCTTGTTTAAATAACTTTAATGCAATCTGACACATCCTTTAAAACACATGAGAAAAACAAGATAATGAAGCTCCTGGTTGCAATAATAATGTATTTGTCTATTATCTAACTAGTCTTTCTTGAGAAAGAACTGTATTTGAAGCAGCCTTCTGAATAGTTGCACCAATATTTTTATGCCCCTTTTATATGTATTTTTCTTGGATAGGTGATATTCTTCTTTTGAAGCTTTGGCAGTATAATCGAAAGAGCGCTGGAACTGGAGAAGGAAATCCAAGATTTTGAGTCCCTGTTCTAGCACTTTCCAGCTGGCTACCTTTGGGCCAGTCTATCATAGCAAGTTTCCTCATCGCTCAATTTTATTGTAAAGACAAAATAAGGTACCATACATGACAGGTAGGTGCAGGCTGTAAAGCTCTATTTAAGTATGAATTGTTTTCATCATGTCTTTATGGACAAGGAAAACTTTCAGTTATATAATGGATTTTTAATTAACAAACTGTAAACTTGATTATAATTTGTACCAGCCTTGGGCCCTTCTGTGTTTTTTTCCCAATCAACCAGAAACTGTTGTGTAAGAGGTTGAGGGAGAAAGGAAGCCTGTACTTTGTCACATAGCCTTTGCATATGAAAGGAAGAAATAACTGTTTCAGATCATAGCTTCCTTGGGTTTGCACAGCACAGTGTGGTTCCATTCGAGGTTGGTGCTGTGGAAGGTGTTATTGGTCCTAATACATTGTTTTGCTTCTTAAATGAAGCTGACCTCTGACATACAAAGCTGCTTTTATAATTAAAACAAACAAAAAAAATGAAAGAAGGAAGAAAGTAAAGAAGGAAGGAGACAAAGAAGGAAAGGGAAAAGTGTAAAACATTGAGTCTTGATCTCTGGGACTAATACTGGAAAAAGGAATCATAAAATAAGAACCGCACAATATTGCCATTAACTGTGATGGAGCATTGTTTTAAAGTCCTACAAATATAAGTACAGAAAGAATATATAAAACACAATAACACACGCACACGTACACACATTTGACAGACTTTGACTAAGGGGGAAAACTTCTCTGAAACAGATGTTTCTTTTTCCCCTTTAGAGCAAACATTCTATTGAAATTCTTCACACCAGATTTTACTAATTAATCTGGAAAAGGAAGTGATGGGTGCTGCTGATGCTAATCACAGGAAACAGACACCAAACCGCGGTCCATTTTTCCTGTCTCTGACAGCAGCATCTGGCTCTTTGGCAGGCTCTGTCAACCTTTGCATTGATGTCCTAGGAGCTGCCTTGGGTCTGTCAGTTTCCTAGGACGTCGACGTTGGGCTGAGGCTCACCACATCATTTTATTTTGTTGTTGGTCACACTGGGTCTCGAAGAAATTCTTCCTTCTGTTTCTGGAATCACAGAAATATTATATACAAAGTCAACCCAACGATGTTTTTCTGTAATGCTGAGATGTCCATATAGGTGTTTTACTTTTTAAGGTTGAATGAACTTAGATATACTTGGAATTTTAGCCTAGAAGGAATGGCCAAATGGAGGAAAGTAAAATACTACTTAAAGCAAAGCAAGACATTATTTAGAGGGCCACAGGAGTATCGCATGGGCCCACTGACATAAAACCAAGCTAAGGAAGGATAGCAGGAAAGGGAGAAAACACTCTTAAATTAAGAGTCTCATTACTGGATTGCTTTGCCAAGGAAACAGAGGACCACCCCAAAGTGGAATTAGACGCAATTGATCAAGAATTAAAAATCGAGCATAGAGGAGAAGTGGGAACACAAAAAGGATATCCCTCCAAATTGCAAAATTTATAAATTATAATTAAATTTAATGTAATTGTGGAATCTCAGAATGTTTCAAGTAGAAAACAGTTCCACAAGTTAGACTGGAAGACATCAGTAGCAATCATCTTGAGAAACTTGTATTTGTTGTGTATTTTATGTCATACATTTAATTTACATAATTTATTTAATGATCAGAGCCCTGTGAGTGCTTTTGGGTAAGAAAAATACCAAGATTTAAAGAATAATTAGTTATTAAAAATCTGAATATTCTCACTTCAAAGAAGATTTTTGGTTTAACTTCAAAATATGGAAATGCTTTTCAAAAGAGATTATTTTCATCTTTTTGATAGTAGAATACACGTATTTCACACTATGAAATATTCAAACTGTATTGAAAAACATAAAAATGAAATATCTCCCATTTTCTTTCCCTCACACAATTCCCTCTGAAGAGAATCCCCTATTAACAGACTGATCAATATGCTTTCTATGCATTTACATGTGTGACAAGTAACTCCTTTTCTTAAACATAAATAGGATCATGATACATGTGTTCTGAGACTTGATTTTATATTCAACAATATGTTCTGAAGAACTTTCACTGTCGATTCGTAAAGACTTCATTGTTTTTAATGGTTGCATTATATTCCATGTTGTGAAGATGCTGAAGTATATAATACATAATTCCCCTTTTGATGGCCGCTTAGGTTGTTTCCAATATTCAAAATTATAAGATAATATCACAATAAACCTCATACTTATATTATTGTGCATGTGTGAAAATATTTATCAGAGATAGTACTGTAGAGATGAATTTTCTGAATTTAAGGATAGAATCATTTAAATTTTTGGTATATATTACCAATTTGTCTTGTTAATCTTTGCTAATATACACTCCATCAATAGTAGAGGAGAGTTCTTATCTTACCACATCATTTTTCAGCTCTTTAAAATTTTTGTCTATCTAATGAGATACGTCGTTGTAGTTTTTAATATATATTTCCTTCACTATGAATGAGGATATAAATTTTTTTTTATTCAACTATGATTTGACTGGTTAAATCTTGTACTCATTTTCCATTGGAGTATATGTAATTTTCTTAGTTATATATTAGAATACTGTATATTGTGCATATTAATCATGTTTATTAAATGTGTTACAAGTTCTTTTTTTAAATTGTAATTTATGTTTTAGTGCTTTTAATAGTTCAACTCATCGTAACAAAATTTTAAATTTTGACATAGTCACATCTGTTTGCTTATCCCTTTCTGGCTTTTGGTTTTGGGCCTTTTTGGGAAGAATTTCCATAATCCAAAGTTACCTAACTTTTATTTGATATTTTTCTTTACTGGTTGTTTGGTTTTTTAGTTCTTTAACACATTAGGTGTTTATTGCTGTGTATGATGCGGGGTAGGCTTCTAACTCAATTTCTTTTTCCTTCATTATAGCCAATTTTTCGCTAATTATTGGCCAAGCAATAATTTCTCAAATTATTTGAAATTCTCCTTTATCTTAAATTAAATCCCCTTAAACAAGTTGAAATTTTACTCTATTCTGTTTTGTTTGTTGATTTTGGTATTTCTGCAGCCCAAAATGATAAATGCTATAATTTTGTAAAAGTACCTAGTTTATGAGTGACTTAAATAAAATGCTCTTTTTGTCATAAATAATTATCCATTTTACTTAATTTTTTTCTTAAATTAAAATAAGAAAAACTACTAGTTTGTAAAAAGTCCTATATTCCTATATCTTCAAACAAGTCACCTGTTTTGAAAGAACTGCCATTATTTCAACCAAAATGGTGAAATTAGAGATGGTACAATAGACATGGGTAAATTAAAATCGGTATAGCTTTATTTTCTCATTAAGCTGAATCATGTCTAGGAAGCCAAGAAAGCAAAGCTACATCCTGAGTTAGCCTGAGTAATTTGAATGTCAATCTGTTGACTTTCTGGCATTTTCTGTTAAAGTGGACCTGGTATCCTCAATTGCAATATTTAAAGCTAAGTACACTGAACAGTTTATGGGTCTTTTTTTGAATGATTTGCAAATTAACTGCGAAGTCTAACAACTATCGTCATTTCATCAGTGATGAAATTTCTCTTAGGGCAACTCTTGGCTGAAAAGAAACTTCAATGGATGTTATTCATGTGTATAAGTATGCCAGAGAGAGATCCAAAATCCATTCCTACTTATCACACCCCATTAATAGTAAAAAGAAAACACAACCCATTTAGAAAATTGCCTTCTTTTTCTTAGAATACTCTGTTTGTGAGTAATGTATATTTATTGGGATGATTTTGTTACATCAGTCAAAACTAAATAATTCTAGTCATGTTGGGGATATTTCCGTTTCTTTCTTTCATTCCTTGATGCATTCCTTTCAAACACATTAACTGAACATCTAACATGAGTACAAATGTAATCAGGTTTTATCAGGATTAATGGGCAACTGATAAGATTTGCATGGCAAAGAAAAAGCTCATAAGGATGTCACTACTGAATGTTGTATTATATTTCTTGGGATTTAGGAGGGGCTTGGGACACTTAAACTCTCAATATAAACTTCTCCTCCATAGCCCAAGGGAAACCCTCTGAAAAAGTTCCCAAGTCTTAAAGTCATTAGAAAGAAGTAATGAGAAGCTAGGACATGGGCACACTAAACTGATAATGGGATATGAAGAGATCTACTCAGAGGACAGAGAGTGTTCACTGCACCCAGAAGCACAACTTTATATTTTAGAAGTACATATAAAGATGAGCACCTCAACATGCTTCTGTATTAGTTTCCTATTATTGCTGTAAAAAATTACCTCAAATGTAATGGCTTAAACAACACGTATTTATTATTTTACAATTCCAGATATCAGAAGTTCAAAATGGTCTCATTGGGCTAAAATCAAGGTGTTGGCTGGGCGGTATTCCTTCTGGCGGGTCTAGGGAGAATCTGTTTCCTTTCCTTTTCTAGTTTCTGGAAGCTGCCTGTATTCCTTGGCTCATGTTCCCTTCCTCCACCACCAAAGTTAGCAATTGTATTGGTCTGCCCTGTGTTCCCATCCTCACACCTGCTGTTCCCCGCTGCTTCTTTCCCACATCTCCTTCTCTGATTCTGACTCTTCTGCCTTCTTCTTTCACTTACAGGGTCCCTGGTAATTACATTGGGTGCATCTGTATAATGCAGAATAATCTCCCCATTCCTATATCAAGATCCTTAATTTACATCTGCAAAGTCCCTATAGCCCTGTAAAGTAACACATTCCTAGGTCCTAGGGATTAAGATTTGAACATCTCTGGAGGGCCATTATTCTGCTGCCAAACAAATCTACTTTCTGATTATATCAGCCAAAGCCAGTTTCAGTTGTATGCACTCAAGAACTGTAGTTGAAACACCAGGGTTTCTAAAACTCTGCTCAATGTACCCAAAGATGGCCTCAAACCTGCTGAGTAGAATTATTTGAAAGTGGACCAGTGAATCTGCATTTTCTTTGCCAGGTAATTCTGGTTTGCAGTAAATATCTGAAACCATGATTTTAATGTTGCATTTACAACAGAATAGTTTTTAACGCCTCTTCTCCTTCAAGAAGGCGCCTACAATTTATATTTCCAGTTCAAAGAAGAAAAGTTTATGAGGCAGTGTGTTTTAATGAAAAAAGCCTGGACTTTGGAACCAGACTTCAGTTTGAACGTTGGGTCTCATCCTTTTCAGCCATAAACCTTCTCGGCTCTATCCATTCACACTTAAGATTGATCCAATCCCTTTCTCTCCAACAGCAGTTTTCTCATCCATAACATGGGCAATATCATTTATCTCAATAGACTAATATAAAGATGAAATAAGATATTTATATCACAAATAGTATCTAGAATATGGTAGGTGTACAGAAAAACAATTCTTTATCAAAATGCAGCACAATGTGTATATCTATAAAACATAATTACCCCATTAACTTAATATATTTAATACTTCTTTTGTCCTTCCCAGACCTGCATTTTCTAACTTTCCTTGAGTCCGCACAGAGCTGTGGAGATTATCTGAACCCCTCCTTCCTGTCCAGATGTCCTTTCTCTCCACATTTTTACTTCAACAACTTCCGGATGCAGCCTCTGTTGCCTGTTGATTTTTGTTCGAGGTTTTTGATTAAGAGGTTGTGGCATGTTAATCTCTGTAATGCATTTCTCTGTGGACTTTTCCAGCCAGCCTCTCTTTCATCTGGACCTCCTTTACCTTCAAAGGCACCATTCAGGGCCAAATCTGAGGTAGGTTTAAGGCCTGAAATAAATCACATGGGGAGGCCCCTTCCTTTCTGGTTAAAAGGAGAAAAGGAGAAGTGATAAGACATAAAGGGAAGGGGTCCCTAAGCTTGAGAAGCATGAAGGCAAAGGCATCAGTATTCCAGGTGTTCAGCTTCTGTGCTCTTTAAAATTTGTGAGATGATTGTATATATTTACTATTGTGCTTTCTGAGATTCAAAATTGTGTAATTATCAAATATTTTAATAAATAAGCAATTAGTTCTATAGGCTTTCTAATGCTATTTCTAAAAAAACTATCAGTAATATTCACATTTTTCCTCAAAAGATTATTTCATGGTAAATCCTAAGTTGTTACTACTAAAATACTGACATATACATTTACAGTTGGCATCAGATGAGCTTGTTCTTATAAAGAATAACTGAACTATGTTAGCATTGGAGAAGAGACTCAACCACATTGCAATAATATAGCCAGCAAAATAAGTAAAACATCTGGTCAACCAGCTGTATTTTGATGTATATAATCCATGAAATTGAACTAATTTTTATGAATGATTTTCCTCCCTCTGCTTAAAAATATTGATCAAAACTCCATTTGCTTTGGAAAATAGATTTTTTGTTTTCTTTATAATATATATGGAAATGGATCTCAGCATCTGTGTCAGAATTAAAGAATGGAAGTACGGATACCCTAGCCGGTGGGTCACCCTAGCAGGTGCTATGTTGAGAGTTTTCAGGTCAGTTTTAGATAACAGAACATCAATATCAGATATACCACAAAAAATTCACTCACACTTTTTATAAAATATTTAATAATTTCTTTGAACAATATATAACCAAAGTCAATCTCTTTGTTCCTTTGAAAACAGGTAATCTAAACAAACTTCTAAAAAATCAGGATACTCTTATTCCCTTAACTGTTACCCAGTCGGAATTAATTGATGTTTTTTTGGTCAGCATTTATAGAACTATTCCTTTTACGTTCTCTAATTAGCTATCGCTATTTCCATTATTCTTATATGTAGCTGAAATACCCACAAGGTACTACTAGTGATTTTAAACATTGTCCTTCAGTATCTTGCCCTATGAAGAAATAACACAAATTATTAGTTTCCACTTCTTGCAAGGATAAGAACCACCTCTTTTAACTTTTCTTCCTGAAC